>NW_026849118.1:0-120043 GCF_030867785.1 Colletotrichum acutatum
TCCGTTTTTCTATGGTGTGCTGAACTTTTGATCTGTACCTTGCGGCCACCGCGGTAGCAGGGAATCTCCCTTGTGTGATTGCCATCCAAGATGCGATGAGGGAATGGCACCCTCTCAATGTCGCTCAGTGGGCGGCGGGCTGACATGACGGGCTTCGCGGGCGCTGACCGGGCAGGGGACGGGGCTCGTCTATTTAGACTTTAACTTTTGCCTTGCAGAATGCGTTGGTTCTCACCCGTGACCATGAGATCTGTATGACGCCGTTATGCGTTCTGTGAAAAGACTCAACTTTGCACCAAGTAAGGCATTCGAAGGTACCCCGTACAAAGTATCCGTACTGTCTGTCCATCGCTGGATCTGAACCCGTTGCCGCATTCGCCGTTCGCTCGACTCAATCAGTGCAGTAGTGACGATATCAAACCAGGTTGGCTCAAAACTAAAGTTGAAGTCAACTCAAGTCGCCTCGTGTCGTATAAGATTAAGCCGTTGTTCCCGGCCAGTTCGACTCATGAAAGGCACATAGCATGGAGTCCTGTTAGTCGTGCGCGTGCCGTCCATTGGCCGCAACCGTCGTTACAGCTATGCTGGATAGCTTCTGTTCAAGTAGCTATGACTATTCTGGCTGTTTTCGAGAAGTTTCCGTGTCTAAAGCTTGATCTTTGTTGATACTCTGTGCGAAAACGTCAATGTTAGTCCAAGATGGTGGCGCCCATCAATCCTTGACCTTGGACCCTCGTGCTCTCGTGCTCTCGTGCCTCTGTACGAGTCCGTCGAACTCGCCCGGCGGTTAACCATTGCGCTTTGATACTCTGAAGATGGTCTCGATTGTTCCCTCTTTTGGACCAAGGTTCTTCTAGAGTGTCTTCTGGAGCTGCTCCATTCGTTCCATGTCCACTCTCGTATTGCACCAATGCAAGTTGAAGACTTGTTTTCCCCCTTTCTCCTCTCATGCCCACAGTCCCGTCGGTAATAAGGTCGGCCGCCGGTCTTTTGCTGCGGCGAAGATCTTGAGATGGGCGTAAAGTGAGATGGCACCAATGGGTACTTACGCGCTCTGACCTCGACAAGTCCTCCAGCAGAGCAAAGTACCTAGGGAACCAGTCGGTGCTGGCGTGAAGCGATGATATCTCGTACTCGCAGATTGGAAGCAATGCGACTGGCCGATAAGACAACACCCCCTCTCTTCCATTCCCCTCAGCCCTTTTTTTACTTCTGCTCCCCAGAGTCTCCCCACTCGGCCGGCAAAGCTGGACCCGATACCGATGTCGGCCGTTTCCCGCTACTAGTTCACCAAAGTCTCTGCCCACCTTACCGGTAGCTGCCAGTGCCGGTGCCGGTGCCAGACTGCCAAAGCCATTGCTCCTCAGGTAAGCCGTCGCTGTTCTTGGTCCACGGATAAGATGCAAGATAAGAGAATCTGCATTGGTTGAGCTCCGATTCCTCTTCTTGGCTTAGCGCGCTGAAGAATGCGGTGTATGCACGATTTGCATTTCCGGCAGATTGGGCCACCGAATCTCTTGGTACCTCATCAAGGTGGCCGCTGCATTTCCAGACAATAAGTAGGGCAGAGTCGCAGCAACTGCGCACGATGTAAGCCGCTTGCTCCTTCGAGAAATCCGACCTCATCCATTGCGTCAGTTCGGATGGGCCAGCTGCCGTGCGATAATTGATGCAGCCACTCAGAGTCAACGGTCAGCTGTCTAACGTCCTTCCCGCCCACGTAGACCCTCGCAAGCCTGGAAAGAAATTCATGTCGGCCGAAATGCAGACTAATCGCTGTCCAATCTTTGCCCGTCGATTGAGGGGTTCTCCCCGCGCGATGAGAACCGGGCATGCCTCGCGAGAGGTGAGCAAAGTCAATTGTCCGTCATGGAGTTGCAAACTTGGCCCAATTGCGCGTGGCAAATAGCTCTTGTCAGCTATCTTGTGTCTGAACTTTCGAGACCAGCATGGGATGGGGAGGGGTCGCAAGATGGAGTTTTGAAAAATGCCGTATACAATGCTGAGCCGTTTCCCGCTGTCCTTTTCGTTTTATTTTTGGACATCTGATCGTCTGAACCTTCGCTCCCTCCCTTAAGTCTTTGGAGATTCGCCAGCAAACACGTTGGTGCTTGGGTGCACAGCTAGCCTCGAATTGTCTCATCTGCTTCGTCCCTTGACTCGCGCTTGCAGTCTCTCCTATCGACATCCGGAAAACGGTTTCGACAGTCGAGTAGATTTTCCACAACCACCGCTTCCGGGAGTGACATCGAGCTTGATAGAAAGCGGTCGCGATCCGAGTAAGAACCACAATGTCGGAGACGTCCTCGGCCGACACACTGGGCCCGCCTGCTATGTCGTCCCGGACCGAGACTACGGCGTTGCTACCGAAGCCCCCGGCGGTCAAGTCGAAAGAACCCCGCGCAGTCCGGCCCTGGCTGGCCGAAATCCTCTTGCTGGCCAAAGCCGCTGTCCCGGTTATCCTGGCGTACACATTGCAGAACAGCCTGCAAACCAGCAGCGTTCTTATTGTTGGCAGACTGAGCCCGGAGGCACTCGCCACCGCTGCCTTCAGCTACATGTTCGCCATGGCGACAGCCTGGCTTATTGCTCTGGGTGGTACGACAGCGCTCGACACTCTTGCGTCGAGTAGCTTCACGGGATCTTCGAACAAGCACGACTTGGGCATTCTTTTGCAGAGAGGTATCCTTGTCTTGTCGGCATTTTATGCTGTGGTGGCAGTGCTGTGGTGGTTTTCCGAACCGGTGTTCCGGGCGCTGGGCCAAGAAGAGTTCATCTGCGTGCAAAGCTCGGCGTTTCTGCGATGCCTGATCCCGGGCGGGTTGGGGTACGTGTGGTTCGAGGCCATGAAGAAGTATTTGCAGGCCCAAGGTAAGTCAAGGCTCCTCAGTGCCACCTCGAGAAAGTCAAAGGGGGAGAGAAATAGATGACGGCACTGACGTGGATGTGACAGCGATTTACCGCCCAGGCACATATGTGCTGTTGATTACATCTCCGATGAACGCCGTGCTCAACTATCTGTTCATCCACACTTTCGGCCTCGGCCTGTATGGTGCTCCCTTGGCCACAGGTATCTCGTACTGGGTATCGTTTCTCCTTCTTGTTGCCTATGCAGTCTTCGTCCGCGGCAAGGAATGCTGGGGTGGCCTGGAACTTCGGAAAGCTATCAGAAATATTGGGCCCTTTTCTAAGCTCGCACTTCTTGGAGTCGTCCATGTTGGCACTGAGTGGTGGGCTTTCGAGATTGTGGCTCTGGCTGCCGGAAGACTTGGCACTATCCCGTTGGCGGCTCAGTCTGTCATCATGACGGCGGACCAAATCATCAACACGATTCCCTTCGGTCTTGGGGTAGCAGCATCGGCAAGACTAGGAAATCTACTGGGAGCGCAGCGGCCTCGGGATGCGGCGATAGCAGCACACTCGGCAGCAATCCTGTCTGTGATACTCGGAAGCGTGGTGCTTACTGTGCTCATGGCGACGAAGGATGTGTTCGGTAAGATCTTCAACGACGATGAACGCGTGGTGCAGCTTGTAGGCGAGGTGATGCCGTACGTCGCACTTTTCCAGATAGCAGACGGTCTGAACGGATCGTGTGGTGGTGCCCTTCGAGGCATGGGCCGTCAGTGGGTCGGGGCTGTGGTGAACCTCGTCAGCTACTACGGCGGAGCTCTCCCCGCCGGCATCTACCTCGCCTTTCATGGCTGGGGTCTCGCCGGCCTGTGGGTAGGACAATGTGTTGCATTGTATCTGGTCGGAGCGTTGGAATGGGTTATTGTTGGGTTTAGTAAGTGGGAAAAGGAGTGCCAACGAGCCATCGACCGACTGGATGACAGTAGCAGCGACGACGAGGTTGAATCAGAAAGTACCGCCTCCGGCACGGTATGAAAAGAACGGCAATTAAACGGAGCCGAAAATCGGGGATGCAGATCCGGAATGCGGCAGTAAGAAAGCAGATCAGAAGATTAAATTATATGAGCAAATATGCGTAGCTAAGTGGCATTTGAACGAGTTGATTTATGTGCTCATTATCACGAGCTGTACTTTGAGTATTACCTTGGCCAGTAGACTCCTACCTTGCAAAAATCACACATATAGCACATGACACTTGGAAACACAGGAGCTGCAGCCTCATTTGTACTGGGCACCTGCCTCCCATTGGATTTATCCGACCTCAAAAGAGAAAAAAAATCATTTCCGTCTGGACCTTCCGGTGAAGTGCATTTGGCAGGAACTCAGATTCCCAACTACTCAACTGCTATACTTTCCAAAAAGAGTAAGGCTCTCACTCCAGAGCGGGGTGTCAATGTTGGTATACTACCAATGATACGCGTGTATCTTACATTCCTGAGATAGTGTCTCATCGGCTCCATCAACTTGCTGCGAGATGGTTGTGCCACAGGTCTCTCCGACCCCGCCAACAAACCCCCACTACCATCACGAAGCTCCCCAGGTATTGGAGGAGAGAGCCGATGATGGCATTCCTTGCGTGCCTGGCTACTGCATAACGCGCCTTCATGGACAAATAAGGAATTGTTTGGAAGACAATCAACTGAATTGGAACAAATAAACCATTTGGATCCCTCATCACTCTCTCAACCTCTTCCCTTCACCTCAGACCACAAGATTGCCCTGTACTTTTCTATTTATGTACACCCTGTCTTACAGCTGCTTGACTCAGGCCTTCTGCACGGCTCGCATCTAATCTTGAACGATATATCTGAGAAATCATGGCCCCCATCGGAGTAGCTATTGTTGGAGGAGGCATCTTTGCCAAGGAAGAGCACTTGGTAAGACAACTACCTAGCTGATATTGCCCGTCCGCGGAAGCCACGTGTCTCGTGGTCACTGACTGTCCGAACAGCCTGCTGTGGAAGCAAGCGATAACCTCACCTTGAAGGCCATCTTCTCCCGCTCTCTCAAGTCCGCCCAGGACACGGCTAAACTCGTCACCAATCCAGCCTCACCTGACTTGTACTCTGACGACGCGGGCGAGGGCAAGTCCTTCAAGGATCTCTTGGCCCGTGATGACATCCAAGCTCTCATCTTGGCCCTGCCCATTCTGAACCAGCCCGACTACATTAAGCAGGCCCTTGCTGCAGGAAAGCACGTCTTAGCCGAGAAGCCTATCGCCGCCGACATTGCTCGTGCGCAGGAGCTGATCGAGTACTACAAAAAGGTGTCCGCCGAAAAGGGCGTGACCTTCGCCGTGGCCGAGAACTACCGTTTCCAGCCCCGCTACACTACGGCAAGAGACGAGGTGCGGAAGCTAGGCAAAGTCATCGGCTTCAACGTGAGGGTCTTCTTCTTCGTGAAACTGGGCGGCAAGTACATTGAGACTGCGTGGCGCAAGAAGCCCGACTACCAGGGTGGATTCCTCCTCGACGGCGGCGTCCACTTCGCCGCCGCCCTTCGCCTTCTGCTCGGCAAGGACGCGGCGCCGGCCTCGGTTGCCGCCTTCTCGGACTTGACCCGGGAGCACCTGCCGCCCATTGATACCATCAATGCCGTCGTCAAGACCAAGCAGGGCGCCACTGGTTCCTTCGCCGTCAGTGTTGGCTCAACCCTGGGTGCCTTCGATTTCCACGTGGCGGGCGAGAACGGCAGTGTGACCTTGTCGAGTCACGATCTCACTGTCAAGCCCTTCGACGGCGAGGCAACAACAACTCATTTTGAACAGACGAGTGGTGTAAAGGAGGAGGTCAAGGCCTGGGCCGAAGGTTTGGCCGCCGGAACACCAAACCCCCTGCAATCAGCTGAGGAGGCGCTGGCGGACTTGGAGTTCCTTGAGAAGATCTTCACGAGTGGTGAACAGGATGGCGCAATCCAAAAGCTGAACTTGCAGCTGTAAACTGGTAGAGAAATTGGTTAGGAGATAAGCTCCATGGCACAAGTGGGTGGGTGATAGAGTTCAATTTAGAGCTTGTTTTCCCTGCCATCCACCACCAGAAGTCGCCGTAGACCCCTCCGCATTTCGTCCTCCATTCCGGATGCGGTTGGACGACCGGTAGATCTCTCGACAAAGACGTGGGTAAACTCCCCGACTGCTCTCACCTCGTCCACTCCCTTTTCAAACAAGGCAATTTCGTATGTTACACTTGACTTCCCCAACTTGTTCACTCGTAGCGCTAATTGAGCGACTGCGGGGTACGCAATCGAAGCAAAGTAGTCGCTGTGTGAGTGTACCACAAGACCATACTGATCAGAACGCAAGGGAGATAGGCCGCAATGCTCGATCAGGTAGGCGTTGACTACGGAGTCGTATCTGCAGTTTCTTAGTTGGACGCCGCGTGGACATTAGCTTGATCTAGAGAAGCATACAGGAAGTTGTAGACGCTATTGTTCATGTGCTGGTACATATCATTATCGGCCCTAAGAAACCTTGTCAATCTCTGCCCAAGCAGCAAAAGCGCAGACGAATGAAAGCGAAATGTGAGGTGATGATAATGATGAGAACATGACGGCTACTGATACGCTACTAAGAGCGCCCTCGTCTCTGGACCGTGGGCGTGAGAGGTTGACGAAGGAGAAGACAGGAAGGAGGGCGTCCGCTTGCAGCACGGACAAGCCCCCCCTTGAAGCTTTGCGAGGAATGGGCTCTGCCCCTCCGTTTCGAGGAGTAGCAGGGAGGATGAGAGGCACCGAGGAGTAGGTAGAGGTGGAAGCCGCAATGGCAGCTTGTGATAACCATGGCGGGCTGGAGGTGAACTCACCATCGTGTCCGGTAGTCTAGGATGTACCCGTAGTTCTCCCTTCGACGCTGCTTTAACTGCTTGTTGCTGGCCATGGCGGTACTTTTGTGAGATGATAGAGAGAGAGATCGGATAATTGGAGCACGTTGTAGGCGGTGATGCCGAAGGTACTGGCCCTTGCTCGGGTTGTATTGGTTCAGAAACACTAAAAAAGGGACAAGTGATGGATGACGCTCAGTCAGACGTCACTGCTAAACGCGCGTTGCCTTATCGGCACTTTTCTCGATTGAGTTGTGGTTCAGCTCGTTACTTTAAACCTTTCGATGAAGGAGCCTTCGTAGCTTCCTGCTGAGAGTTGCGGAGAAATTGTTGAGACTTTTGATTGCCGCAGTTGATTTGCAGCTCAGTAGATTTCCTAGCTGAGCCGAGGCAGAGTGTCATGTTGCCGCCAGATTAACAGGAGCCAATCACTAATGTCGGCAGACCTATTTGGTTCAGAGCCGGAATACCTGCCGTGCCTGCCTATAAGCCCAGGGGTGCTGATTACCTCAGCCGGAAGATGGTAGGCTCTGGCCAAGATTATGTAAACACACAAGGTCTTTCCATCGACCAATCACGCTTCTGCTAATCCACCTTTTTCGATCCTGTCCACCAAAAATCCAACTTCAGCAAAGTTCTGCCACGCCTGACCGCCAAGAATTTGTGACTCTTTTCGAGATACCTTTCACAATACATGCAAAGTTTGTTGGTAGTTGATATCCAGGCTCCTCGAGGCAAGTAGCAAGCGGCTTTCTCAAGCACTACTTACTTACGACTAGTCGAAGTTTCGCACAGTTCCACAATACGCCCCTTACTGATTACACCATCACACACCACACCTCACAACTTGACTACCTGATCAACCCTGGCTACCCTCCTGCGTTCAGTTTGGTCCTTGGCAAGGCTGCCATTCCGACGGGAATCTCTCATGCCTGCCATGGCTTCTGATCAAACGACACCAACGTCGGCTGCAACCCCGCCGTCGGCTGCAGCTCCCGCTGCTGAACCAGCCAAGCTACCGGATGCCCAACCGGCTGAAGCTTCCAATGAGCTGCCTGAAGTCTTGACGACGCCTACCGGCGACATGTGGCCACGGCCTTACTTCTTCGAAGACGGTCTCCGCAGAGTTGCTCCTTATCACTTTACCTACCACACCTGGGCCAAGCAACGCTGGCGCGGCCGGAAGCTAATCGACATTTTTGAGGATGAATTCAGGGACCGCACCCTAGAGTACTACCGGTATGCCATGGAAACCGGAGCCATCGTTGTCAACGGAAAGGCAGTCGGCCCTGATCATCTGGTCAAGAATGGAGACCTCGTGAATCACACCATTCATCGCCATGAGCCCCCTGTCACAGGCGAGCCAATTCGTGTCATCCACGAAGATGATGAAATGATCGTTGTCAATAAGCCATCCGGTGTACCGGTACACCCTGCTGGCAGATACAAGTACAACACACTTATCGAGATCATGAAGTCTGAGCGAGGCGAGCATTTCCTGCCCTACCCGTGCCATCGCCTGGACCGCCTCACCAGTGGAATTCTTTTCGTCGCCAAGACACCACAGGCAGCAGTGAAGCTCACTGCTCAAATTAGAGCTCACACGGTCCGCAAAGAATATTTGGCGCGCGTTGCTGGAAAGTTTCCTGATGGCGAGATTGTTTGCGATCAACCTATCCTCCAAATATCCCCGCGACTAGGCCTCAACCGCGTGCGAGCCAACGGAAAGTCGGCCCGTACCGTCTTCAAACGTCTGGCCTACTACCCGCCGGACACTCTGGATGACTCGGAGGCAGCAGAGCCCAAGACTGCGGAACGACTTGCGGACGAGGAACGCCGGCCTTGGATCAAGAAAGAGGGCTACTCAATCGTTCGCTGCCTGCCTCTGACAGGCAGGACGCATCAGATCCGCGTGCATCTGCAATTCGTCGGGCATCCTATCGAAAACGACCCCTTGTATGCGAACCAGCGAGTTTGGGGCATTAACTTGGGATGTAACGACTCGGATGCAGTTGAGAACACGGACGAAGACATCATGTCACGCCTAGAAAGGATGGGCAAACAAGACATCGCCGACGCTGTGGCCTATCACGACGAACTGGTCGACTTGTACCAGAAGAGGAGGGCTGAAAAACTATCAGGAGAGCTTTGCGACGTTTGCGATACGCCGCTCTACACAGATCCCGGCGAGCACGAGCTTTCGCTCTGGCTTCACAGCCTCCGTTACGAAGATGCCGGAGGGGTTTGGAGCTACACAAGCCCGATGCCCGCGTGGGCCCTTCCTCCGGACGGCATTAACGGGCCAACGGAGGTCGGAGGACTGGAGGAGTTGGTGGGGGCAGTACCAGACGCAGACCCAGCAGCAGAAGCAGACCCTGAAAGTGTCGCCTGAGAATATGTACGGCGAGAACAAACATAACAACATTTACCACGGTTCCGGACGGACCGATTAATTGACTCCACTGATCCAGTTCTCTGTTGGATTTGGGACGATTCGATACCCCGGGTTGAGGCATTTACGACCAGCTGTTTCTTCACAACAGATACAGCTACGAATAGAAAGCTCTGCTTGAGCATACCTGCACTCCTGCTGCATTGTACAGGGGCATCGCCAAACATGGCTCAATATCAATTTTCTTTCGTCAGAGACATACAAGGTTCCAGATGCGCGATGATGTACATCATGTCCATTGCTGGGAGTTGTACGGAAATTCTGTACGGAAATTCCGTACGTGACGGAATGACCGCCGACAGTCCCAGTCTGAAGGATTCGCACTTGGCCAGGGTCTCTGGAGTCTCACTGTCTCTCCCGCAGCCGATACCACACTCAGACCATAAGCCCGGAAATGCCAAGTCACTGGCCCTGGCACTTGTACTGCGGTACACTACGGAGCGAGATCCGCAAAGCACCGGTTGGGCCAGTGATTGGCTGACCCGGAAGAAAAAAGCGGTCGTCATTGGGCTACTAGCGCATGTATCACCTGGATTTGGGTCTAGGAGGCGCTGGAGTAGAGGACTTGGTCGAGGTATCTCAGCAGCTCCGGTACCTCGTTCTCAGAATCCGGAGAGATTTCCGCCGTTTCCCACCGCCAGACCGCTCTCCCCTCCCCCCCTCCTCACTCTCACTCCTCCCCCCCCATTACTCTCAGCTGGCCCGCCCTGCCCAAACACCCCGACACCCTAAACCAGCTGGAGCCTCGAGGCTTTCGAGCAGGAGGGGAGGGTGCCCGGCGCATGCCAGGCACAGCGCCGGGTCTTGCAAGCAGGGTCTGCTGCAGGCCCTGTTTTTTTCTTCTGGGGATTCCGGCCTCATTGGTCTAGCAGGTATCCTCCCGAAGGAATTCACAGAGGAAACGAAACGTACAACGGCCGGCTTTCTGAGTCAGAATTGACATAACAGAGATCCGAACTGGATATTGCGCCGACGAGACGGCATTCATCAGGGGTTTATCACCCCCGGACCGGCATTGCTAAGCCCACCCCGAAATAACTCATAAAATCGCTGATTCCGGATGCCCTCTTTGCTTTGTTGACGTTCTCGACGCCTTTCGCCGTGTCCGAAACCCCTCGTCAACCAACGACCAAACGCCTATGACATAACTCACAAGCGACCACATCTCATGAACAATATGCGTGCAGCTTCGGGAGGCCGGCACGAGACGCCTTGTACCACCAAACCGCTGGAATTTACGATCCCGGACGATCAGGCTGGGGAAGAATGAGAAGCAAATGCGGCAGGGCCACCTCAGGGAGAAGAAGGAACAACGAGGGAGGGCCGCCAGAGCCAGACGGGTCATTTGCCCCGCGATTGGGGGAACACAAGAACTAATTGACGGCTGGAAACATCTACAAAGTACTAATCACTGAACCAGTAGGCAGGTAGAGTGAGACTTTTTGGGCGCGGGGAGATGAGAACCAACAGATCAACCTCAGACACATCAGCAGACTTCCCATTCTCGAAAAGGGGAGGGAGCCCCCCCGAAACGCCACAATCCCGCCAGCTTGGAAACCCTGTGAATCGCAATCCAGCTCGGCGACAGCTCATGCTTCATTTTTCCTTCTCGCCTCTTCGACGATGCGCCAGACTCACCGCGATGGTGGTGTCCTCGGACATGACCCTGGGACGACGAGAGGCTAAAAGAAAAATGCGAACGCCCGATGCAATGCAGAACCCAGACAGAAAAGTTCCATGGACCTTCGAGAAGCCCGTCACGCATGTCAGAGAGAATGCTGGCGCATTGCCCTTCAGTACCTGTGCGCTTCTCAAGTTCTCACACCGCAACCCGAGAGTTCTCCTACACCCCGAAGCAGGATGAGGCACACCACAGAATAAGAAAATTGCTGGGAAAAAAGCAAAGAAGAAACAATGGACGAGAGGCAACATAGACACACACACAAACAAACATACGCAGAGTTGCAGACACGTGCGAAATTCGGCTCAGGACGCGTTGACAGTGGCGATCTCGGGTTCGCTGGGCAGGCAGCCAAGGACAGGCATTCGGTCGATTGTGCATACCGTACCTATCTGGCGGAGGTCAACACGCCGCACCGCGAGAGCGAATGTTTCTGCGAATAAGACGCTGACCGCGCTGAATCAAAGTTGGCTCGGTCAGAAGGGCGTGCCGTGAAGCTGAAAAAGTGAGACAGGATGCCGACATAAGACTCGGCAACCAGGGAGAAGACAACACCCCCAAATCTTTGGCCTTCTACGGTCGGCCGGCCGTGCTGCTGTTGCTGGGCTCACATCTACTAACGTTCAATGGCAAGAGACTGCGAGTTGCAGACAAATTGTGACCAGGGGTGCCATATGCGCCAACCTTCATGAGCCTGCATTCCGAAAGGCGGAATAGAGCAATCGGGGAAAAAGATTGACAACGGCAGTTCAGTAGCGGCATCCTTTGGGATTGGGCGACCGGAACCAGGTCCGATGATTGGAACGACCATGATGGACGCCGCCATTCAGTCGCAACATGGAGGTGTACTCCGTACTGCGTGTGTGTGTGCGCGCGCCCGCCGCCGCCGCCGCCGCCGCTCTCTCTCATGCCCAATCCTATTTTCCCAAGCCAGCCGATTCAAAAGCGGTGAAAAGACAAGAATATCTCAATTTCGCGTGGCCTACCCACGACGGAATCCGAGGAAGCCGTTCGATAGTGGGCATAACGATAGTAGGCATGTGTCCAACGGAACCGATCGGGGCTCAAATCGAGGCCCTGGGCACCTTTGGGCGACGAGGCTGGCGAGCCGTCGTGAAATCTAGGCCAGGTCCAGTTTGGATCCGATCGTCGGACGTGCTAGCTGCAAAGACCGTCTTGGCCGTTGAATGAATTGTCATCGCGGCGTGGCTCACCGAAAGCTAGAAATGTCGCCAGACAAGACGGACGACGAACGTGAAGCGGGTGAGCCGATAAGTTCCTGGCAATGGCTCCGGCACTGATGGCACAGGGCGGCTGGTATTCAATGTTTCTGGTCGGCAGGCTAGAAGGTCTCTCTTGTTCGTTAGGCCCGAACACGCCATTCGAAACCGCCGCCGCCGCCGTCAGGTCGCAATTCTCGTCTTAGGTATGGATTCTCATGGCTTTGCAATGGGGGTGCTAGAAGGCCTCAGGAGATACCTAGATCCAAGGCTCTTTTTTTTTCCCTTTCCAAAGGGACGACGCAACGCACTAGCGATCGATACGCCAGTGGCTCCAACCTCCTCTCTCTACTGTGTGCTCCGTACGTCTGGACGGAGGATGTTGTGCCAGTGGATGTGGACTAGGCGAAATTGGGTAGGGTTTCCGCACCGGAATGCTCCATTTGGCAAACGGTTTCTGCTACGGTTACTAGGTAGGTGACCCCTCGACGTTCTATGACACCACTCTGTATCGCGCCCTTTGAGTGAGAAGGGCCGACGGCGGGCATTTGTGTTTTTTACTCTGGAGCCTCTTGTCCACATGGTGCCGAATCTTGCGAACTGCCCGAAGTGGTTATTGCTGCTCGTCGCTTCGAATGCGAAAATATAGAGATGGCTAGCTAGAGTTTCTCGGTTCTTTTCGTAAGGTAAGTGCGGTCTGCCTATGCGTACGGATACACCAATCTCACTGCCCGCACACCACGCAGCTCCCCCCCCCCCAAAGTCGGCCGACGACAAGCTACGGCCTATGGCCCCATGGCAGGCCGCAGAGAGACCCCCTCTGAAAAGGGACAAGCGTGTTACGGTTGGATGTAGTGGAGGGGACAAGGTACCGGTCGGGCTGGCCGCCGCCGGAGTAGCGAAGTGGGAGCAGGTTTCCGTGCACTTGCATGGTGCTAGGCCCAGCAATGGCAGAGATGGTTTACGGTAGTCGGGTACGTACCGACGACGAGTCTCCAATCCCATGAGTACGAGATGATAGCAGCAGCAGCCTGCTGGTCGCAGTCTGTCGCAGAGTGACAGAAACAGAGCAAGAGGAAGAAGAAGAAGAGAGAGGGGCTTCAAGTTCGAGGGTGAGGTGCTGTTCAGTGCTGTTGCTCTCCCCGGTCGATAATAGTGTGCCTTAGGACCTAGGTATCAAGTAGCAGACCACTTTTTTACGCTCTCTCTCCCTCGATGCTGACCTTCCTACTGGCTGTCGTGGTCGCTGCTGGGCCGCGTATCGGCGCCCACCAAGCTACGACAGATCTGGCTTTAGCGTAAAGTTTATTTCTCGTAAGGTGGATACGTACCCCCCCCTTCACCTGTTGTAAGCTATCTCTCCATCTTTTCCCACAGTTTACCTCTGGGCCCCGACTGACCTCACCGGCGGCGGGCCCCTGGCCCTCACACATTCACCTCACACTTCACCTCTCGTTCCTCACTCACTTCCCGGTTAACTCATAATGGAACTCGACATGCCTCTCCTCATCTATTGCGCGCGCGCGTGTTTGTGTGTGTGTGTGTCTGTATGAGCGAGTGTGAGTGTAGTACTAGTCAGTATACGAATGTTCGGCCGGTGTGTGTACGTGTGTGCCCACAATCAATTCGACACCCAGAGAGCAAGTCCATCCTCCTCCATTCCCTCTTCGGATGCACACGGTTCTTCGTACCTACTTCATCGACCACTCACACCCTCACATCACACATGGGCAGTGTATGCGATTGTGTTTTGCTAAACCATCCTTGAGCGCGCACTTCCCGCCCACGGCCGCACGTCTGCGCTCTGCTGCCCATTGGTGCTTTCCGGGTCCGAAAGATACAGAAGTACGGATACTCTTGCTCTGTCTGCCTCTCTTTTCCCCGAACGGATCGGATACGCCTTGGCCCTTGACTGCTTTCTAGTATCCGTATGTAGGTGATAACCCTTACGGAGTACTCCAAGATGACAAGGCCTGGCGGCGCGGCAAGAGAGGATAGAAAACATCATTTCGTCATTGTATGGTAACCTCCCCCCGGTCATCGGAGGCTGGCCGAAGGTTTCCCTGGACTGCTGGGCATGCGTTAGCAAATGCAGCGGTGCAGCAGTGCTGAGCCTCGAGCATAATTGAGGCTTATGCCGTGTGGCCCTACTGGCTCAGCCTGGCCTGGCACTGGCACTGGCATGCCCGGCTGATTCTTCGTCTTCTTCTTCAACCTAAGCCTTTCGTCGAATGGGACGACATTGCGCGCGGATGGTGGTGGTCGGGTTGGGATTGAGGTCAACCCAGATCAAACCAGACACGCACCACCCCAAACTCCAGCCTCCAAGGATCTGGACATGTCTTTTTCCGCCCCTCAGTTCTACGAATACATACACAATACGGATTTGACGAGATGGGTATTGGAGATTACCTCACCTTTCTTGGTCTGGGCGTTCCATGGGCTGGCCACACATAGGCCATGCTGCCATGCACATGCCATGGGTGTGGCTATTCCGAGCATCAGCCGGACGGGACTGTTGCTCTTCAAAGTTCCTCGTTCGTCTTCGTAGATGCTGGTATTTAACAGGCCTCGTCACCCGCCTTGCAAGGCCCCCCCGTTCCGAGCCGTCAGGTCAACGCAATATGTAAGCCCAGACGGGATTATCTCGTCTTTCTTCAACGTGCCCACCTCCTCATACGCATTTATGGATAAGGCGGACAGGACAGGGCCATGGTCCATGGGAGGGTATAGCAGCGTTTATGGGCCATGGCAGGGCAAGCCGCAAGACCATACTAGGTCAAGTGCGGGAGGAGGAGTCGGAGTTTGATTTGGTTGTCATCTTCAACGGATCCGACAAGGCACCTGGGTACCTTTTCCTTTCCCGTAACCTTGGCTTTGCCTTGCTTTGCTTTGCCCATTTTTGCCGGCCTGCCCTTCGTCACCTCACCCAGCCCAGCAGCCAACCTTTTCCCAACTCTATGCTTGCCTTACTTACCTTTGGCCCCGTTTGCCTTTCCCTACCTGCGGTACGGATAAGCAACCCCACCGGGAACCCGTTCGCTGAGATCGAGAGTCGGACTCGAGCACAAGGCCACAATCACGGGGCAGGAGGTTGCCCACCCACATCGACTGCTACTGCTTGAGGATCTCCCCCTGCAGATATAGTATCCGTGAGAGAGAGCACTTCCTTCCCGTCACCCTGTCCCATCTCTCTCTCGCTCTCTCTCTCTCCAATCTCTAGACGGACGCAACGAGGACCAGAGGAAAGACAAACCCAAAATCTAACCGAACGAACGTTCTTTGGTTTGGGGGAAGAATGCTGCCCAGCTTGGATACCGGCACAGCGGCGGAATCTGGCTCGCAGCAATTCCTCGCTCGATTTCCGCGGCGAGTAGTTACACCTTCAAAGTAACTTGAAGAAGCTTGTTGCCTCCGCGTCAAAACACGTAGTTTCCGACTATGAAGCACACACAGCCATAAAAAAAAAAAAAAAAAGCATCCGTAACCCGGGCATTCGAATGTGGTGCCCCATCCATCACATTACCTAAGGTAAAGAGGCATCTCACAATTCTCACTTCTGTTGTTCTCCTAGATTCACCTCACACAGGGTCGTCCCCCACGCCCCCCCTGGTTTCACATCACGCCCCCCCTTGGCTACTATCTACCCCCCTTCAGCCTTCACACCCCCTCCTTCTTCACACCCATGCCCCGTCGAGGCCGATGGGTAACTGGCAGTCAGAAGGTACATGTCTACATTGCTGCAGTCGAAGGAACCTGTGTGCCTCCCACACCCCCGGTCCCGTCCTGCTCGCTGCCTTGCCCCGTCCGCTTCTTTCGTCCTCTTCCTCGCCTTCTCCAATGTTCCCTGCCGCTGTCTTGTCCCTCTCCTCTGATCAGACCCCTGCCACTTCCCTCCATCCCCAGCCCATCCTTGAGAGATCTGTAAGTTGTTCTCAAGTGAGTTAGTAATTTGCGCCATGTCTGTGCCCAACATCGACTGTCATGTGCCAAGTTACGTCTCTTCACCGATACTCTCAACCCTTCCTGTCTTCGAAGCACTCGGGGCCCGTTGTACCTACTGCTCCTTGGGTACTTTCTACGCGGCGTGATCTCTCTGCTCTGCCATCCTTTCCATTCTTACCCTACACCTACGGAGTACACACCCCTACCTACCACCTCACTTACGGTACGGTCCCACGTCCTTACCCTCAAGACTGGGCTGCTTTAGCCCGGATGCTTGCATCCCCCTCGAACCCCTGCTCCAGAGTTCCCTACCTTATGTACTGCTAGTTCTAGCGCCCTTCCTCGGCCTAGAAGGTAGCGGTACGGTACAGTACGTACCTTTCCCTCCTCTTGCTTGTCTTGTCTCTCTCTTCATCCTCAACCTTTACCAAAGTCACTGGCCCTGTCTCCTTCTCTGCTCCCTAGACCCATGCTCACTCGGTACGTATCCTCGTACTGATGTACTCTCTTCTCCTAGCTGCCCTGAAACTACTTTGCCGCCGGCATTCGAAGGGCCTGTTCTTGTGTCTGCTCTTGTCGTCAATAGATCTTATAACTCCAAGATGCGCTCCTCTCGATCTTCTTGATTTGATCCCTGCCTTGACAACTCGAACAACCACAACTACAACTCGTCGCCAGACCCGTCTCTCTCTTCCTACATTCAGTCTTCTGCCTCAGAGCATGGCCCATACTGCTGTTGCCAACACTCGATCCAGACCTGTCACCATTACCGTTGTTGCACACCACGACGACAAGTACGCAGCCGACAACATGACACGATCAGCTTCCGCAGAGCCTACGAAGCCCACCAAGCGCAAGGGTACGCATCATCAGCACCACTCATGAGATGTCGACGACGGCGGCGGCGGTTATGCGGTTCTATCCTTCTGCCGTCTTCGCCTCGATTCTCCCCCACCTCCCTCCTTAGCTCCTACTCTACCTACCACCATCGTCCCCTTCCATTTTCTCATGTACGAACAATATATTGACTTGGACGCCTCCCCTCAACAGGCACCAGAAGCGTCTCAACTTTGACGCCCTCCCAGCTTGCGCGTAAGCGTGCCAATGACAGAGAAGCTCAGCGCGCCATCAGAGCTAGAACGAAGGAGCACATTGAGCGTCTCGAACGAGAGCTTGAGGAGCTCAAGAGCGAGCGCGGCCGCGATCAGAGCCAGACCGTCCAGGAGCTTTTGCGCAAGAACAAGGCACTTGAAGAGGAATTGTTCAAGCTCAGAGAGAGCATGGGCGTTCCTAACGGGCAGTCCTACCCAAACTCAGGTACGGCTGCTTCTATTGCCTCGTCTTCTGCGTGGTTGCCTCTGGTTCGTGCTGACTCGGCTCCAGTGTACGACGACAACCTGAGCTCTATTAGCGGCGCAGTTCCCAGTCCTCGATCCTCGCCATTTCCCTCAAACGGTGACTACAACGTCATGCAAGAACTCGGTCCCTCCTACGTGCCCATGCCGGATGCGTCAGAGTCATGGGGCCCAGGCATTCCCGTTTCCGTTCCTTCGACCGTTTCAAGCCCGTCATCGTCCGCCAACACAGACGAGTACGGCGCAGGCTACATCCCCACGAGCGTTCCCGCGCCGATGATGGACGCCCGAAGCATTCCAGGAAAGATGAGTGAATATGATGATGTCGACTCTGGTAGGTTGTCTTCCCTGTGTCCGGTGGTTGGGTTGCAACGCAATTCTGAGACGCTAACCACTCAGCTTCTAGACGCTGGATACCCTCACAGCCACCACTCAATGCCTCATCAGTCGCAGGTTCCCATCTCTCATCATCATCAGTCGTATCTTCATCACCAGCAGTCGTGGAATTCGTATCCAACTCCGGTGTACTACCAACAACCGTCAGCTCATTGATCCGCCAGCCCGGCACCACCCTTTGGGAGATTCCGACCCTCATCGTCCCGCCAACCTGTCGAATTGACCAGTTGATTGTCGGCTTCATTCAAGACTGCCGCCGACTGTCACAACTGAAGTCTCTCGACAACCTCCTCCGACCTGCTAGGGTCAATGTGAAGAATTTCCTCGAGTATCATCCGACCTCGCCTACAACAGAACCTCCACGATGCCAGCTAGCCGACCTTGATCGAGCCGCTTCCACAACAGTAACGGGTCCCGGCGCTAAGCACCCCATGGCCGAACTCATCACCGCTCTTGTTAACAAGGCAGGTGTCACCAATGTCATTGAACGCTTAGCGGTCTTTGCCGTCATTCAACGAGCCATTGCCTGGCTGGTACACCCAACGCGTGAGGCATACCAAGCCATTGTGCCTGAACTCACACCGAAGCCGTGCCAGACCAGAATCCCGCATCCTCAGTGGGTGGATCTCATTCTTTGGGCACCTCTGCGCACTGCCATTATCGAACGCCAGGAGCTGTATGCCAACGAAGAATTCCAAGGCGTATACTCGGCTAGCTTGAGACTGATCAATTGGCCATGCCGGCCAATTGACGCCTTGGTGGTCGACCCGCAATCTGGAGAGATGTGGCTCAGCGACACGTTTACTGCCCACGCAATGCGCCTCGAAAACTGGCGCCTCAATGAGAACTTTGTTCGCCGTTACCCCGAACTTCGTGGCTGTGTTGCAGTTGAAGGTTCCTGAGACGAATACGATACTTGGCGCCAATTTCTTCACCTATTTACTTGTCCATACTTCACAACTTGGAGCTATTAGTCTCCAATTTTCTTTCACGTCCTCCTTCCTCCTTTGTCATGAGAATGGAGTTTCATTCTAGCTGGAATGGGATGGGACCTCTCAAGGGGGAAACGCATCAAACACGCACACACGCACACACTTTGCCTGATTGGGTCTGTTGTAGTAGATAAAAACAAAAACGGGTTGGCTTCGTTATGGCATTTCGAATGCGGGCCAGGAGAGCACGGTGGCTGGGACTGCTTCTATTCTTTTCACTCACGACCTTTTTCTTTCCCTTCTTCTTTTTACCCGCGATACCGGTGCATCAGAAACAGGTTGGAGGACTTCTGCGACCAACCCCAAATTACCACTGCTTTTTTGTTGTTGTTCAAACTGCTGGGAGACTTGGAGAATGGAAGGCGCTTTACAGGATTTTGGAGGTTTTCTTATTTCGCCTTTTGTTTATCATCATTTTGGGTACCAAACCATTGGGCGGTTTTAGACTTTCTTGGGGAAACGGGGGATGATACACACACATTCTGGGATGGGATTAAAAGAATGTGATTATGGACTTTTTGATGTTTAACCATAGTTATGCGGGCTGGAGAGGAGAAATCCCATCCAGACCACGCCAGAAACAAACCACAAAATTTGATGAACAGATTTTACATGAAGAAATCCTTCTTTCGTACGCACGCTTTAAAGAGTGAAAGTTTCCTATTGACTCGTGACCTATACTCCAAGGACTTAGTTGCAACATGATGTGCCCACGATGATCTCATGAGTTCAGTCGAGCGCGCGCGGGAGACGTGTGGACAAGGGGAAGGGGTCAAGAGATTCGACAGAAATGGGGTCGCTAGCAGATTTTGGGTAGTTTTGGGATGGAACTCAGTCGTCTAGAAAGGCGGATGATGACAACATAGGAACCGCCGATCATCAATTCCCTCGAGTCGCGTTTTGCCCATCACGCAACACTACGGGCGGTATAGACTATAGCGCACCCCCGGCTATCACAATGCCGCAACGAGATGCCGCAATGAGAAAGGGACAGAGACTCCGACGAGAGAGATTTCGAACCGAGAGAAGGAAAGAGAGGGTCAACTTCGGTTGTGTGTTTGGGAGTCTGGACTAATCCGAGGAACCGAACCAGAATAATAGTACTACCAAGTATACCAAGACCAAATCTTGGAAAGAACGGCAACAGTCGAAAACTCTATATTGGCCACCCCTGCTCCTCGCCTGCGGGAGCGTTTTCTGCATGCTGGGCTGGACGAAGAGAGAGAGAGAGAGAGAGATGAGAGATGGGATAGATACCTCAGACAAACCACCCACCCACCCACCACCAGTGACCACCCCCATTACCCCATTACGCATCATGGCATGGTCATACTACGGAAACTCCGTCCTGCAGCTCCTTCACACAAGTGATGAGACTTGATTCAACCGAAGGGGGTTTAAGGTCTATCTCTTTTTGGCTCCTTGAGATGTGGAGAGAGAGAGAGAGAGAGAGAGAAGGTCTCCAATCTGCAAAGTCCAAGACTTTTGCTATGCAGTATGCAAATGAGCTGTAAAAGACCTTCCAAGACCTGTCGACAGAAAGTGCCTTTTTTTCTTTTGGCTCTCTTCAGACGAGCATGGTCCAATCACGGAAAGCCGTCTTAACCGTTTTACACTTTCTCTGCCTCTGGTGTTTCTCTCTCTCTGTCTCTCGCTCGTTTTGGTCATTAGGTTGGCTTAATGCTGTCCGATAGGATACGTTCCGTCTCCTCTGACCATACTGAGCCGAGCCGGGCCGGGCGCTGGCTGCTGCTAGGTATATTGTCTTTCGCCCTGCTGACATCACAAGGACCCATGTTCATTGAACTGTTGACAGGGCTTAGCTGGGGGACCGACCGGTAACGCACCACCAAAAACCTAACCAGGTCAGCTTTCTCGGCCGGAGACAAGAAGGAGATCGAGACAGGACGACAAGGCAAAGAAAAGTCTATGTCCTGATCGCCGCGCCCATCAGACAAGAAAGAGCCCACATATACCATGGTAGATGGTGGTACCAACGAGTTCGAATTGGCATTAAGAGAAAGAGAGGGACAGTGAACCGTGGACGACTAACATGGGGGGTCCCTCAGAACAAGGGGAGGCGCCCTTGCCGCATGGATAGACGCACAAACCGCGCGAGTGCCCGCTCTGCCCGTCTCCTCCTGCAACGCCCAGCTGTAGTGGTGGTTGTAAATGAAATTCAATCTATCGCTCGAACGCTTCCCACCTCATATTTCTGCCTTCAATCTCTCTGTTGCAAGAGGCCAATCTCTCTCGTCTCCTGATGTGAGCAGAAAAAGATCCATAGATTTTGCAAGTACATAGTAAGGCAGAATCGGGTTGGGCGTATCCACCCACACTCCTACACCGGTGAACTCTGTGTTCAATTTTCCTCGATCCGAGCGGAAACGAGCACGGCCAAGCCTGAATGGGCGCATCGAAAAACCTGGGAAGAGAAGGTCGCAGTATCGTCAACGTTGCTTGGACCCTCTCCCTCTCTCTTCATCCGGCATGGTTGACAATTCGTGTCTACCAGGGTGACAAGCAACTCGTCCCAGTCCCATGCAACACCTTGAAAAGATGATGAGCAGAGACCCCCAATGTTCTGTGAAGAATACAAAAAAAGAAAACAACAGCAAGCGGTCGACCTGACGGTCGGTCAATCATTGCAGCCCATCATCCACAGCTGCAATCAATACATGATTACTTGGTTCCACCGTGTTCCCGAAGTGAACAGCCGGCCCTGGTCCTTGATCGCTGTTCGTGGCATGTATCAAAAATGACAGAAGCCCAGAGCCTCACAGCTCAACTGTCTCGTCGAGGAAGGGATCTTCTAAGTGCATGCTGCTATCTTAAGCGATGTGATAAATTAGCCGATGGGAGAGGGAAGCGACAGGAATCCCCCCGACTTGGCAAAACCATCATAACGGCCAACCAAACGCGCATGCTGTTGATCTGAAAGGTGCAATGGGGACGGACGGGGGTAAAGGGTATCGGCCTGGTCGGCGGGTGTCTGCTACACTAGCAGCATTCTTATTCTAATTTGAGAGCAACATGGGACCATCTAATGATCCAAGGACGGCAGCAGGCCGTGTACAATACCAAAGACCTGGAAAGCAGCGATATTGCGCCAGCCGTGTCGTGCCTCGTAGACGCCGATCTGGATATGGACCATCCCACTGACGCCCCATCATCCTCCCTTGCCCCTCTCGACATGTCTTCCTTTTCCCCAGTCCCGGTGGGGGTGCACGAAGATGAAAATGAGTGTGTTTTGGGCTCGGGTGTTGAGGGGAGGAATGGCATGGATATGCTGTGACGTGGAGTGGGTTCTCCTGCAAGATGTCACCTCCACTTGAAGTCTTGGACGAGTTAAGCCTCGCGCTCTCTCTTTCGTGTGCCGCATCCGGGCCCCTCCGTATCTCTGGGCGTGCTCCAGTGCTCCATCTCTTTGAATATGTTGCAACTTGTACAATATGGGTTGTCCAAGGAGATGGTCGACACGATGCGGGGCCCTGGATAATCAATTCATTCAGGGTGGTACAGGCGACAAATTGACCGCCCTTCCTAGACTCGCTTCGGCCTGAGCCCTGTCGACAATTGCTTTACGCCTTACCTATCTTCCGAAAGGCTCCTGTGTATGAGCCACAACCACTGCCACCGTCTTTGTCTAGCCAGCAATGCATACGACGAACGCGCGTGCGCTCAGCGTCAGCCGCCAGAGCCAGACGCATGAGGTGTTCGCGGGCGACCGGCGGAGGTACGGAGTAATTCACGTAGGCACACCAGAGGAGGGGCGATGGTAGGTAGCGAACGTGGCGGGCCCATAGAGAGAGGAGCCAGACCCAAGTACCAGTTCGTCGGAGGTCTTGAGTCTTGGTTCTGGGTCTAGTAGTGTCCGCAATGCAGAGGTCCGGACTCCGAGGAGCAAGACAAAATTGATCAAGTGAGATATTGGCGATGTCTACGGGCTGCAGTCTGCCTCCACAACTTGTTCTGCCTTGGAAGGATCGTGTTGCCATCGCCGTCTTGGCCGATCTTGTCTCACAGCGGGCGCTGACAGATGCAGAATAGCGTCACTTGTAAAGTCGAGATCTGGTGTCTAAGAGGTCTTACATCTCAACTCGACTAGGCCTCGTCAACGGGCTAGGCGCATATCATGAACGCTCCAGTAGCCTTCGCTTCGCGCAAGCCGACATGATATTATGGGTCGACGTGTAATACATCTGCCCCCTCTTCCAATCGCGTATGCAAGTTGCTGTCTCCGCAAGTGTCGAGATGCATCAGACGATCGAAAACCTGACGACAGGAAGTGCTTTAGAGTTTGGCGCCTTCCAAGGCAAACTCCTGAGAATACGTAAGTGATGTAGACGACCGCGCTAACGATAGATTAAAAGGCAGTGAACTATCAGCGATCAGAGCAGTCGCGGAGTCGCGGAGTCAATGTGACTGAGTGGCAGGGGATGGGCTGGGAGAGATGGCTCAGATGGGATACGTACCCAGTCCCAGCCAGGGGACATCGTCCTGAATCGAGGCTTGGCTTGCGGGTTTCGCCCGCTCTGCAGGGTTATCTCAAGTTGTGCTGGTCTTGTGGGTGGTGTCTGACATTTGTCGACGACAAACTCCAAGTGATACTGCTCTCAGAAATGGCAAGAAACCAAATTCTGAGTAAACACTTTGGCGCCAAGCAACTTTGGATGGAAGGCAGTGCAAGCGTGTGTATTCGCACCCTACATATCCGCAAGTAGGCAGTATTGACGCGTGCAACGACACTCCGTCCGTCCAGGGCAGTGAAGACCCGGCCGGGCCAGGTCCGACAGTACTAGGCTGGCCATGTTCTAACCGGGGATGCACCGATGCATCAGATTCAACGGCATAAGAACGCCCCGTGGGCTCGGGACGAGTGGGCGGACCATTCGCCCGCTTGCCAGGTGCTGTGTACAAGCAGGACAAGGTTCATTTGGCCGTCTCGTTTGGTCTTTCATTTGACAGCTGGTTGACTTGGGTTATTTTTCTCCTCACCCCGTTCCAGGGCCCCTGAAGGTGACGGGGAAGAGGATATGAGGATATTGCCGGAGGGTTGGTGCGTCGCCCACTCCGTCCCGCAACAGGATATGGATGAAAATGCGACGCTGAAAACCGGGGGAAAGGTTGAGCTGACCCGTCAATAATTGTCCAAGGTTGTCGTGGGCCTTGCAATGAACCCTTTTGGCGATGGTCGATGCGGCAGGGTGGATTATGGAGTTTCTGTATCTGTTTTCCGTCTTCGTAGTGTAGGCCAGAACGGGGACTGAAGCAAGGTATCCGTAACGGTAGGCTGGGAATTCGCAGGGCAGATTGTGTGAGGAGGGTGAAGAAGAGAAGGCGGCCGCACATCTCCAGGTGAGCTTTTCCACTTTGGACAGAAGCTCTGGTGGTCTTTGGATTCCCCCCTGCTTTAGAACCTGCAACCCCCCGACTTGAAGTGAATTCTCGCGGAAACACCTGCCTTAGCTGAGCTTCGACATATTGTAGCAACAGTCATCTCTTTTTTTGGTCAAGATTTTGACCCTTTGAGGCGTAGCGCTTCTCCAGCTATGATCTTGGGGAGAGATGAGCGCCCGAGCGTTGATCAGGGCCATGAGCAGCCGCATTGCATAGATAGCGAGGGCATCAGAGTTGATGCTATCGTGTCTGCGCCTTACGCCTATGCCTTTTGGTGTTCTGTGCTCTTCACTTTGGTGGACGATGTCTGGGTTGAGGGTCGTTAGGTGGGAGGTGATGCGAGGTTAAACCAGCGAGGAATTCATCCAATCCAATCGAGTCCCAGTGCAGCGTTCTTGCTACCCCGCCGGCCGGGGCTGGGGTTTGAGCTGGAGCTGGTGCTGGTGGGAGACAGAGCTGTGAGCTGGGAGCTGGGTCGTGAGGGGTTTCCGCTAGCCAGTCACTGTGCCCGCTCTCGAGTGTTGCTAGGTCCAGGACTAGGGTTTCGAGAGTCTTGGACGGGGGTTGAAGCACCACCACCGGAGCCTTTCAGCATCCGGCGTTTTGGCGATGATGTAAAAATCGCCGGATTTCACTGCCCCGAAAAGCAGGGAGCCGAATCCTGGGCCGGAAAGTGCCGAGCAACTGCCAGTGGTCGAGGATCAAGGCTCCACACACACCACTCAGCTTTGGGTTGAGGGTTCCTCTGTCCTGGTTCTGGTTCTGGTTCGGGTCGGTCTGAGTCTGGCTCAGGTCTGCCCACTCTACCTAGGCGTAAAACCTAACCTACCGGCCGGTTAAGTCTCCTTACCCGTACCTTACCGTGCCAAGCACCATCTTTCCGCATGTGGTATAAAACGGCCTTGTCGAGGCTTTTGGAATTGGCATTGAGTTTACCGGGGGGGCTCGAGCAGACAGCAGGGTTTCGTGTGCGCTCGCAGGCGTCTGTAACGGATTTCCATCCCCCTTGAATGAGGGTAGCGGCCTTGTAAGGCAAAGCACTCTGCAGAGGGCTCCTTTTTTTCTCGACGCTAAGCTGCTGTGTAGAACATCTCCAAGACGCCTTGCCCTGGCTCATCGTCGGTCAAGTGCGAAGTTAAGCCGGGCTGGATCGGAGAGGATTGGGGCGGGGGTAATGAAAGATGCTTGCTCGCTGGAGCTGGAAGAGGGCGGTTCAAGGCTGACGGAGTGGGCGAGGAATAGAAGAAGAAGCACGGACTGTATGCTGTCCCTTGATGCGCCTTATCCGTCTGCTCGATCCTGGTGTTGTGTGTTGGGCTGTGTGAAGCACGGATATGTCCTCCGTGTGGTGCCATGGTGCTCCTTTCTTAGGATCGAGGGATTCGAGTGAAGTGAAGCGGAAAGGCGGAGAATTGCTGCTCACCCTCGCCCTTGCACTCAACTCTATGCATATCGACGGCGAGGAGCGAGATGAAAGACGGCATATGGATGGTGTATCAAGATGGTATGGAACCAACATTTCTCGAACCTAAGATGCAGTTGAAAGATGCCAATCATAATGCCGTACGGAGGAGGTATGTGTTTCTGGTGTACGCAGCAGTGTACTAAGATATTGCGCACTCCGTAGTGTACTTACGCGGTAGATGATCTGTGGCGCAGAAATACTTGGACCAAAGTACCTTACGCTAGGTACGATAGGAACTTAGAAGAAAGCAAGGAAGGCTGTAGCGTGACGGCGGCCTGTTTAGACGCTGCAGGAGCGGTGCAGGACCGATGCAGGAGATTTGTTCTAGCGCCGAAGATGGAATTTTCCAAGAGGTGAGGCGATCCCTCCCGTCCGGTGTTGGCGCTGTTGCTGGTGGTGCCATACGGTAGGTGGCAGGCGGGAATGGCAGTGTGTCGGGAGGATGAGGGGGTAAGACCGTACGGTTCCGTGAAAGACAAGGTACGTACTCTGTATCATATCCTCGTTCCTGTGCTTTCCTGACACCTGAAATCCAAGGCACTTCTCAGCGTTCAACCCCAGGTAAGGCAGGAACGTGCGTGCACCTCAGTGATTAGTGCCTTAGGTAAGAAAAACCACGGACCTCAAGTCCGACCCCCCGTGCCCCCGATGACGGGCGGAAAGCACTGGCAGTGACAGGGTGCTTTGACACTTTCCCGCTCGCACCCACCCAGAGACCGAGGGGGACCGCAGAGACCGAGCCTCGACGGGAGTGGGGGGTCCAGCCAATTCCCGGCGCTGTATCCCATTTCCAGTACGATTGCCCCGAAGAGCCCCAGCCAACCCCGAACATGTCTTTGATAACCTGGTCGTCGCTCGTCTCTTTGATCGGTTCCTGGGAGCACATCACTGGCTCCTCCGGCGGTAGTTCAAACCAAAAAAGAATTCAAGCTCAGGGGATGGACAAAACAAAGATAAGCTACCTACCTTACCTATCCGCACTGCCCAATGCATGTATCCGTATCCGTACGTCCTCCGTACGTCCTCCTCCAGGGAGAGAAAAGGCCTGGCACCTTGCTGGGCCCTCTGCAAATCCCGCCTTCCGTCATCCACACGGATACCTTTCCTCGGTTTCCATCCGCCCACACCTGCTCAACTTCTCCCCTCCCTTGACCGCTCCGATGCCGACCCGGGCCAACATGCCTGTTCCCGGCTTTCACTTCTTCAATGGAAGCTATGAACGGCTTATCCATAGATAAACCTTCAATCGTCAGTAATCTAAAGCCTAGGACACGGTCTAAGAGATTCCTACACGGGACATTGGCAAGACGCTAAGTTACATGCTATCTGGATGACCAGCCTCACAGTTGGTTGCATGGAGACGAAACGAACCAAGCGGTTTGATATCCACCCGAAGTAATCGAGGAAATGGAGAGTATTCGGTTTGGCGTTACGGATACTTGGCAATCATAACAAAAGCAACAAGACTGGCGAAACGAAGCCGTCTAAACAAGCAGTGGCGGGGCTCGGGGGGATTCTGCAACGTGCAACGTCCAACCTCCTCCCACACACAGTCCACCTTCAATTCATGTTCAATGGGATGCTCCGGGCCCGTGTCATTGGTTCTCACTTTTGCTTCTGGCTCATTCTCACCTCGTCCAGCCCGGGCGTATTAGAACCGGAATGTGGCTTCAAGTCTCGTTTCTCCTACTTCTCAGAGAACAGCAGAGTTGACGGTCTCGCCTGAACTATCCATATCGAGTCTCGGCCAGGCCGTCGTCCAACGATAGGGTTCATTCCACATTTTGTTCGGTAGTTGAGTTTAGTTTGTGGCAAGACAACATGAAATGGAGGGCGGGCTTCTTTGGAAGCTTCGAAAAGCCCTTGATGGAAGCTTGTCAAAGTTGAGGCTGGAGCGTGTTTGACAAAAGGTGTCAGACCGTGGCAATCACATGATATGCAGGTTGCTGACAGGAAGGGTGGGCTGAAATGAGAGCTCACTCGTTCGTCGCTTGGGACAGGATGGCTTCACAACCATGGACGGAAAGGGTCCGAGTCACGACTCAAGTCAATGAAGGGACAGACCATTCCAGGTGACTTGGATTTATGGTTTCCCATGCTTTTTGGTCTAGGTATGTATAGTTGGTTCACGTATGGGTGACGGTTCTAGTGTGATTTTTGCATGTCAATGTTTGGATACCTCAGGGTTTGAAGATGAAAATTGAAGGGTCGACGGCGACTGGCTAGGTTGATTGAAAGTGATATTCCCTGTCCTTGTAGGTTGTTGGCTCGGCGTGACAACGAGCCGTTGTCATCCAAACACTCTGCACGCTCGGAAACGACCCATTTTGGGCATAGTTTGAAAAGCTGGGAGACACGTGTGACTTCGGGATGCCGAAAGGAAGAGTAGAGTAGAGGGAAGTGAAGAGGGGCCGAAAAGATCGCCATGAGCTACACGATACTAAGGTGACGTCCGCATGCATAGATAGTCAACGCGGAGCTTCAAGCAGCGAGCTTCCGGTATGTACATACCTCACGTAGAAACACTTGGGTATGGCGAGGTACATTGGATGTGATGAGTTTCTTCCAGAGATTGTAGTGTCTTTTGGCATTGTGAGGGCGAAAGTGAATGCAGTAGTGGGCAAAACTACACTCGAGTTGCCCGGGTGTTTTTTTTTTCTTTTGGCCCTCTTGAAACAAGGCAGAAAGAAGTTGCCTTACACAAGACAACAGTCGAAGGTAGAAATGCCAGCGGGATGATACTCATTGACGACAATGTATGGTATGCCTGTCGGAGGCCAATTCGTCGCTGTTTCCCTCTCTATTTCCCCCCTTCTTGCCCTTGTCTCTCTTCTGTCATTCTCCTTTTCTATGCTTCCTTCCATTCCCCCTTACCCTGTGTTAACGCACGGAATCACGGATCACGGATCACAGACTTTGAGGAGAAATGGAAGGATACCTTGGAGTATGAGGAGGTGGGAGCATGAACGGGCGCATTGGGCTCACTCCAATCGCCAGGCGCGCATGGCCAAAACGGGGGGGTACGATGTAATTAGTGTAGGCAGTGGGAGGGAAGGAGGAGGAGGGGGATTGCAGTCCTGCAGATGGGAACGCGGAGGGGGGAGGGGCACACGAGCGGGCAAATCGACAGGGGTCCTAGGAAAGACATTGGAAAATGGAGACCCCATCTTGTGGGTATCCTGCCGTTTTCTGGGAGAGCTTCGAAAAGGGAAAGAAGAGGGATCTCCCCTGTCCTGGAGTCCCTGCACGGTCGATCACCACATGCTGACAGGGATCAGGCAAGGCAGGGTCTTGGCTGACGGTTTCTATCAGCCCGCCATTTCGACACGCCAGTCCTCATTGGGCTGCATTGGCCATGCAGGGGTGTTTCTAGTGACTCGAGTGGGGCCAAGTATCTTTTTCCAAGGGGTACAACTCTCCAGACAAGTACTCTGCAGCTCGAGGGTACTTCAGTTGAAAGTGGGGCCATCGAGAGCTGATTGTTGCTGCTGCCAGGCGAAAGCCGGAGTGACCCACCCAACCGCGCTCCATGATCCATGGCAATGAGGTAAGGTACCTACCTACCTCTCTCACTTCACGCTAAGGAAAAGAGGAGGGTTGAGGGTTTGGTGGACTTTGCCTTTTCACGGGACACGCTCAATTCTGAGCCACTTGCTGGCAACCTAAACATCCAGTCAGACCTCTCAGCCGTGCAAGAACAACAGAAATGCACAATGCGCCTGCAGACACTCATGTAGTCATGGATTCGTTGAACACTTTACGAAATGCCGTGGCCAGGCCTGGGCTGTCTATCCAAGCTGAACGACTGACTGGTTAACTTCTTGACTGACTTCACCCCGCAGCGCAGCGCAGCATCACATCGTAGATGAGTAAGTGGCCAAGTACCTATCTTACGGATACTCAACCACGGTAAAATCCCACTTCCTGTATCTGTATGTACTTGCGGGAAATGACATTGCTGATGCAAATGCAAGTGCATTCCGTCTTGATTGGACTTCCTTGGCATGGCATGGCATACAAAGTGGACTGCGCCATTACTCTCATTGGAGAGCCTCTTTCTGAAATAGCTGGTATGGATTTGCAGGGAAGTGACATCAAACTCAACCTTCAATTTATCTACGGATACCTGTACTGCAGAGGTCCTTGACGTTAAGGTACAGCTTGCTGCTCATATGTACAAAGTATACGTAGTGCGTTTTCGGAAACTGGAACCGTGCCCATTGCTGTTACTGCTGTTCGATACGTTAAACGATAGACACTTTACCCTGGTCTCAAACACATCCAGAGTGCGGTATTTTCTCTCTGCGTCTTTTCAAGTCTATGAGACAGCGATGCGATGCGAGGACCTCTTTGGCACGCCCTCCCTTTTGCTTTGCGATACAGCCATCTAGACTCAAGTTTCGGCATGCAGCATGCTTCTTCAACATCGATTCGTCAAAATGACCCCGGTACGAGGCACCACTCTTTCAAAGTAGCTCATCTCTCATTACCAAACATGAGATTCTCAGAAAAGTAAATGCCCACCATCTCACCTCCCACCGTCGTGCAGGTGGGGAGAAGAATCTCCCGTATCCATCCCAAGTGCCCTTGCCGCAACATGGATACCTTCTTTGCAATTTGTCTGTGTGTCAAAGAGCAGAAGCCATGCCACCATCTCATTCTCGCAAAGCAAACAAACTGGGGGACCTGGGGGTACGGGTACAACACATGTTACCTGCCCAGCCATGGTCATTCACCGGATCGCTCCTGCTAATATGCTGCTCATCTCATCGTCGTGATCTAGACTAGGGAAGAGGTAATTTTGTAGATACACCGCAGAGACGCACATTGATACTTGCTACTCTTCCATGAATACGTGAGACTTCCACTTCCTATCCGTAGTACTACCACGAATACTTGGCAAGCATGGGAAGGTCCAATTCGAGCCCACATGTTCCGCTTGAACCCGGCTCCCCAGTTCCCCATCTGAACGGAGCTGGGAAGAGGCCGGCTCCAGCTTTCCCTTGCCATCTTCTTCGGTGTCTGCCCGGTCACCTTCCGGTTGCCAATCTGCGGTGTCTATCATACTAACGCAAGGCAGTATCCTCAACGGTCAGTTTTGGTATTCAGTTCGCACTCTCAAAGGCGCTTTTTACATATCAAATGATTACAAGGTGCTATCCCTCGCGGTCTCGTTTGATGTTGTATCGGACAAGAAGACGGATGTTGCTGCCATGCTCGCCCGCAAATGCGCTACGCCCTGCCCTACGGATTCCCATCCACGGTCATGCCTGTCCTACATTGCCTTTCCTTCAATACCCCCGCCTTGCCTCTTTACGGTTTACCGGCACTGCCTTGCTCCCGTTCCATTGCCTGCCCGTAACCCTGGGACAAGTCTTCATTTCTCCGTCTTCTTCAGCAATCTTCCGGCCTGGATACTCCCTGTGCGTGAGCTCCCAAATCAGCTCACATTACCTCATGTCAACTCACTTTTGTGCAACCACTGGGCCAGTCAGCTCAAGGCAGAGCTTCCCACTGCGACTCCCGAGTTTCCAGGGACGGAAGCTTCGCCTTCCACCTGATGCGAACCCGGGTCATTCCTCGCTGCGATTCTCCCGCCTTTCCCGTCCCGTGTTGTGCACTAAGTACTCCGGTTACGCATCCGTTCTTTAGCAAGTGCCCCAGTCCAGTCCACCTGGGGAGAGAGGTTGACTTGTCTTGGCATCCGTCCCATTTACACTATCACTACATCTCTGCTCAAAGTTTAAATAAAGAAAAGAAAGGAAAAGGGGGAGCAAACGTCAAAGCATCAACCTTTCCATGAGTCTATGCCAGGGCAACTAAGGTAGTCCCTTGGATACTACGTCGTTGAACACTATACCTACCACTCAGTAGCGGCCTCCAGGGCCCCAAGGACCAAAGGGCATACTCCGTACATTATATGCCAAGGCCAATCGCAACTTCCCATCGGTCGTGCTCGGGGTCTGTTTTCCCTCTGACCCTGGCCGCGGTCACGGTCACGGCCACGGCTACGGTCACTCTACGGTCACGGTCACGGTGCTAATGCTGCTGCGGCCGTGTGGACGGACGGGCGGCGTGGGCGCCAGTGGTGGAGACTGAGGTACGTATGGGCGTGAACGGGGAACGTTTCGTCGGAGCGCCTCATCCTATCACCGTTTGATCTCTTGCCGGCCGCCTCGCCGGATCCCTACCTAGCCACCGTCAACACGTGCTACAGCCTACCAACGCTCAATTATTCGTAACTTCGTTCTCTTTTCTCTGCCGGGCCTTGCCTGCCTTAGCTACTAGGCAGGCACGATACCCTAAGGTGCGGATACATCGTAGTTGCCTCACCTTACGCAATTACAGCACAAAGTACCTTACCTCGCTCGAACAGCTTTACCTAATACGGACCGTTTTAGCGTCGACTATCCAAGCCCCCACTCCTTGCCCGACCCCTCCATCATCTTTTCCTTCGTGCCTTCCCATCGTCGCGCTCCCAGGGGACCGCGCCTACCTACCTTAGGTACTTTAAGCTATTCGTACCAATACTCCATACGCAGTACGTACACCTCCCATACTGCGTTAAGGTGAGGTGCTCACCTTGCCGCGCTTCCCCTTCCCCTGCCCCGCTCCTTCACCTCACCTCTCCTCACCTTGAGGTAGTCCGTTCTGTACCCAACACTCACCTTCCTTTCACTCCAAACCATTCGCCCGACTTCTTCCCTCCATCCTAGCGCCATCTCCGGCTCTGTTCGACGGTTTTGCTACGGAAGCAGCTAGCCAACCACCCGTTCACCATGCTCGACAAGTCCGCCCCTTACCACTACTACCATCACCACCACCAACCACCACAGTCACTCACCCCCCAGAGGGAAAAGAATCGCATAGGGATGCTGTGTAAAGAAAGCCCCCGAAACTTGCCCGTCCTAGCCACACGGTCCTCAACCCCGAATCAAATTGGACCATTTATGGAAGCTTAACCAAAGCGCCATCTGCCAATCGAAACCATCAGCGACAACCGCAGCGGTCATGCCTCACCCTCAATCTCGCAAGCAGCCCGTGAGACGCCATGCTCCTCTCTCCCCTTGTTCGTTTCTCCGGTGCTTCACAAGACCATCTGCTCTGTACTCTGGCTGGTCAGAGCGCAATTGCAGTCTACAGAAGTCCCCTCGCGACCATCCGTCCGTCCCAACACGGGTCCATGGCTGAGGCCTGAAAGGGTCAACCCATGGTCATCTTCATGCGGTTTGGAGGCTCCGCTGCAGTCCACGTGCTGGCTTAGCAACAGGCAAGGTGTGATGGTTGTGTTGCAGCACTACACGAAGCGCCTTGATGCCCGACTACGCTCACCATACAGTAGTATACTACGTGCCAGCATCGTTGATGCTGCAAGACGATACGACGACGGAACCATAGGCACTAGTATCCGTACTCCGACCCAATTCCTTCTTACCGCCGCGATCACTTTCTACAAGCCCAAGATATCACCGAGAAATCTTGGATGGCATCGGTGTGAGCGCCCGTACTCGACTGCTTGGTTCATGCGCGCAACACCACTCACACATCTTGTGGTGTACACACATGCATACACGGATATACATACACGCTCACTCACACACATAGCGAAGCAGAAAGACACGAATGGTCCCTCCCTGCGAGTCAGCCCCGTGCAGAATCTGATGCATGGAAACATCTGAGACAGGCGGCTCGGGTTCGTGTGATGGCCTCAAATGTACAGCTTTTTTTTATTTTTTTGACAGATAGCGCTGCCCGCGACACGTGGCTGCAATGCACGTCTCATGTCATGGGGAAAAGCCTATCTGGAGCCCTACCACGCTGCCACGCGTTATGATCTCGACTCTTCGCACGCCTCGCCTGCTTTCGTGCAGAAGGCTAATACTGGCAAGATGAACAAGGAGGGTATCTAATGAGCCGTTATAGCCCCCTTACCCCCCTTCCGCGGCCATGCTAAGTTGCCTAAGTTTGGTTCGTGTTTTGGCGGCTCGTTTCTTCGGGCAGGCAAACGTTGATCGCCTCGACGGCTTTCGCTGTGGTCGTGGTCAGTGCTACCTCATGCACATGGCAAGCCGCAAGCCGCACGATGCACGTTGTACACCGCTTCCAAAGTTCAGCAACAGAGTTGTTCTGGAAAGGCGAGACGAAGCAGGTCTCTGCTTGATTCATGAACCAGCGCAAGTTAATGTCACGCTGCAAGTACTAAGAGTGTAGGTACAGTCGGCTGCAGCCACTCAGCTGCTATGTACAGCCAACACCCATCCCGCCGCCGTCGCCGCCATCCGACGCCATCACCACGTACCATTATCGTCATCAAAGTTACCTTTCGCCATGGCATCTCTGCCATGTGCTTGTGCTGCGCAACCCATCCGACGCCACGGAGATGGTGTGCAGAGATGGGAGGGAAACGTGGCAACCCTAAGGTTCCCCCTCCGCTCCGTGGCGCTTGGAACTGCTGTTGCGGGCATTCTATGCGACGTGGCGTCGTGTTTCCATTCTTGTGCATCCGAAGAAGAGAGCAAGATGAGACTGTGAGACTGTAGGTGTGATGTGGGTGGCTGTCGAAGCACCTATGGAAGCATTTTGGAAGCTTCGAAGAAGACGAAGAAGGAATTTACACTTTCACGCCGTCGCTCCAAGTTCGGGGTCTGTTCGTCTTTCGCAAACCAAAACTCACCAAAGTTGTCACCACCCCCACCGGGGAGTCAGAGACAAGTCCCAGCCCAGCCCGGTCCAAGGCAAGGCAAGACCCGTGTGTCACAACATAGGGGAAAAGCAATGATGTGCCTTGGTGTGCTTGGCTACCAGTACCTGCGATGTGTGATACACCGCTCTCTCCTGGACGTCCGCGGACCCTATTTGTTTCCCGTTGGCGGACACGGGCGAGATGGATGGGGGGAACCCAAGTGTACCTGTGTGCCATGCCCATATGGATTCCAAACCACCCTAAGGTACGGATAGTCTACCTACTTCGCTACTTACAAGCTTGCGTCCCGTCTCAACGCCCGGCCGTCGCCCGCGTCTCCGATGGCGATGGCGATGTATCCGTACGGGGAGTGGGTATACGGCAGCGGCTAGTGCTGCGCCGGTCCCCCTTCTCTGCTGCTACGCAATCCTGCGGCCTCCCATTGAAGAACCATAGAACTCGGCCGGGTGTATTGTTAGATCGAGATGGCGCCCTGTAAGCTGTAAGACGGGCTTTACTTTGTCTGGCCTAGTGTGGCTTCTACACACCCTTCTAGAAGGACTTCCAGAAAAGAAGGGACAAAGCAGAAAAAAAGCTTCGGAAAGCCGTGCTAAAGTATCGGTACATTGCGTGATTGCCCGGTCTCTACACTTTGCCCATGATGCCCTGCGTGTGGCATATTGCGCATGTGCGTATGTGGTATGCGTATGCGTACGTGAAGTGTGGGAGACTAGGGGTATGGGACTTTGAGACTTGGAAGCGGAAAACAGAAAAACAACACCATATGCAATCGCTTCTAAGTAATTGGTCAATTGGCAACTTACCGTCTCTTTTTTTTGCGTATCACATCGACAACTTTCCCGGCTTGCGGTTCCGCACTCTCATCCCCCTGCCTTCCAATCCCATCCATGATCTGGTATCCCATCCTTCCCTTCCCGTCCCCTCTCCCCTCCCTTCCTTGTTGAGAGCGTAGGTAGTTACTCCGTAGTGTAAGCGGGCTTGCAGTTGCAGACACCGGGGGATACGAGTCACCGCCGCTCTTGCCGCACCGTACTTTTCGGCGGTCGGGAAACGACGCCCACCCACAAAGCCCCCTCCCCAACACCAACAGGCTTTACAGCCCACACCACTCGGCATTGTCCCCTTCCGGTTCGTTGCTGCCTCCACTTCGGTCATCTGCCCGGGCCAGCATTTACCCATCCGTAACATCAACGGAGGTTCCTCACTCCCCGCCCCCTTCCCATTCACGCCTATCAGCCCTCCTCGGGCCATCCTTTGAACGTACTGGCGCCACTTCTGTAGCAAAAAATTCTTGGTCATGGAAAAAGACAGAAGGAGTGGAAATCCGATACTAGCCAAAACGGCTCTACGCCGAATGGACATGTTGTGGCCGGAATAGTTAGCATGGCAATGGCGTTTTGTTCGTAATGAAGATGAATGGGGCCGCCGTTGCGGCTCCTCGTTCCGCCGGGCGTGATAGTAGTAGTAGTACAGCGGAATAGAAGAAACACGCCCTTGTCGGAGCGCCCGACCTCCTTTCTTTTCCCTTGATGAACTAGATCCGCATCGGACTTGTGTTCCGATCCTCCCCAACAATGCCCCGCGCGGCTGGTGGGAAAGGGGATGATGGCATCGTTTCCCCGTGGTCTTGGGGAGGGGCTGGACGAAGTGCAAAGGGCTTGAAACATGTTTTTTTGTTAAAAAAAAAAAAAAAAATTTTTTTTGCATCGTTGGGCTAGTCTTGACCTTCAGCAAAGAACGAAATCGTATGATCAGGCTATGGGGCTGTTGTCTGTAATCTGTAGATATCCCCTGCCGTGACAGAACATGGCTACGGACATCGTGATCGAATCCAGTCTCATCGTGATCTAGAGTTTGACTGTAGACCATGACACGCTTTTCATCTGCGGGGCCGTACGTCTTGATGAAGAAGTGAGAGGAAACGATATGAAAGGGGGAACTGCAAGATAGTGCTTCTATTCAATTATGTGCGCCATCAAAGGCCCATGCATCATTCTCCATGGAGCATCGTCGACGAGCCTCTCAGTATGTACACCCTTACAATTAACCAAGTCCACTCTGTCCAAGAAAGTAAACGGGAACCGTTGCGCGTAGGGTGATCCTACTTCTTGGGGTACTTCTCACTGCCTTTATTGGCACACTGTACATGAACCCCCTTTCTTGAACCGTCGCCAAACGACATCCAGGACTATGTGAATGTGCTTCCGAGAAACTGTCGCGTACAGAGTATGCAGTCATCCAGCCGGTGGCGCACTGCGTCCAGGCAATGTGATGCTAATTGAGCATGGGGTTGGTTGACTGTACCCCCTTTCAACCCCCCCTGTGGTGTATCATGATCTCCCAGAAACGAAGATCAGGCTAATCAGCCAGCCTCTTTGACGCAGCTAGGGGGAGAGAGAGGAAGGTATGGGGTTCAGCTGACTGCCTCCAACTGTCCGGGGGGGCTTCACAAGAATTGGTTCGTGGCTGTTAGAGCGTGCCCGCCGTCAGCATGGCAATCCTCCCCTCATGCGAGTGTTGTCAAGAGGTAGCTAGAAGCCGCGAGATGATTGACTCTGGTATTTCGGGTGTGTGATTTCACCCTTGAGAGCGAGTTGTCTGGTATGATCTCGAGAGAAACATCGTATGCAGCAATCCTGGAAGGAGTAATCTCGGAATGCCCGTGACATTGTTTGTCAGGAAAATGGACTCTCCATAGTAACCGTACGACGGGCGCGCTGTGTTTGTGATCGTGGTTCAGCTGGATGTTCTCTCGAACCTTGCGAAAGAAAATGAAGAGTGAGGGCAAAGCTTGAATTGAGCCATTCTGCTCATCTTAGAATCGTAGCGTAAAAGGCGTTTGACTTTCTGTAGGCATCAAGATACCTTCAAGTTGGGCTTTAGTGGCCGTGATTCTTCGCCGACACAAGCGTCAGAAATTTCCCATCGCCAATATATCATCATCTTCTTGCTTCCGAAGCTTAAGAAATTGGTCACGTCTTTGGTCGGGTTTTGGGCGTGACCAGGGCAGTTGCTACGCAGCGAGGTTGGCATATGAAAGGATTCATGCCAAGAGATACTTCATCTCAGGAGTAAAGAGGCAGAAGCTCGACATCTTCTGGGTGATTCTTGCCAACGGTGGAAGTTAACGACATTGATCAGCTAACCGCTGTTCCGGCCCACTTGCTTGGTAGAAACTGCCCCATGTCAGATGGAAGTCCCTGTCGGGAATCCAGGCTGACATCCAGATTGTCGGTACCGCTCATGTCTCTCCAATGTCTCTCCAGCTACAGGTAGGAACCGCAGATGGTTGTAGCATGCCTAAGGTATGTGTGTTGTAGATGAACATGCATGGATCGCCCTCACATGTGTGTCCCGGCAACGTGGGAGGTATGCCTCGGAACCAATGGTGATCGTCAGGAACCATCACGAAAGCAGGGAGAGATCGATGGAGCATGTGAGTTGTGATGGTTGTCTCAAGTATCGGGACATTCTGTCTACGCAACGTAGTGGTCTGGCCTATATCCGTAAACCCGTGCTGCGTACAACGTACAGCGGCAGAGGAGATCTCCCTTCCTTCCCGCCTTACGGGTATAAGCGAGTCAATCATCCACCAGGGGGAGTGAATCTGGGAATAGTATCCGTACACTCCATGCCCCGGGTCTCGATAAATGAGCAACCGACAAGATGTCACGGCTGCCGAGAAGACCCCATCTTGCGAGCATGTGGTCCGTTCCCGCACTCCCGCCTTCCGAGGTGGATCTTGATGAGGAGACATGATTGTGGACATGGACATTTCCAGAAAAGGAACGAATCAGCCACCGTAGTGGATTGTCATACGCGAGTTTATGGTATATTCGGACCACCCCGGCTCAGGTACCAAGCCGGATGAGCGGGTGACTGCATGGCCTCACGCTGCTATCTCGGCAAGAGAGAGGCCCCTACATGGGCGCCAGCATAATCCCTATCCTTCTCACAGCCTTGTTAGTGTGACTGAGGTATACTATATAGAGAGCAGACCGAAAGAAGTGGCCGAAAAGAGGAGTGATAGTGAAAGTGGGAGAAGTAGTGATAAAAGTAGTGGTAGAAAGAGTGCTGAGCGGCAGATCATTGTCGCCCACTTGGCAGACTCGGGAATGAGGCGGATGGTCGTTGGATCCTTGTTTTCGGCTAGCTATTTCATGTTATGCCCAGTTTACAGCCGCTCACCGAGATGGAGATGATGGATACTCGGGAAAGATTCGGCATTGTGGTATGGAGATATAGCGGAGCTTGCCGATGACGATAGACGTCTAGGGAAGCTAGGGGAAATGGTCACCCGCTTGATGATCATCAGGGCAGGGCCGTGGCGCCAGAGCAACTTGGTCGGATGTGGTGACTCGGCCCGTTAATATGACCTTTAAACTACGGCGCGACTCCGTAGACCGGCTCTTCGGGGTATAAAAGTAATGGAGTCCCATCCCGACGATACAGCACAGATGTCCGGGCCGTATTTTCATCAGAATCAGGCAAATGTGGGGCATGCTGCCGATTCAGCGATCCCGTGGTTCCCCTGGATCGGCTGTCACGCGCGGGAACACGGCAGCTCGGCGACCAGAAAGGCAAAGAGATGACAAATGTGGTTTCTTTTGCAGATATGTGCAACTCCAAGAGTCTTTCAAGTCCAGTCAGAGTAGAGGTAACCCGGGTTTCCGGTCTCCGTTGCTGCGAAGACGGCATACACCATCCTCCCACTGTGCCCTGTGTGCCACGATCATCAGCCTCCATCTCACAAGCAAATACCCAGTTACCCGATGGCGGGACTGTGGCACTAACATGAAACCTACAGATGAGGCCTTGTGAGCTTGCATTCACCTAGACGTGGCATATCTGCGGCCCGGGGAGTATCGGCATTGAGTCATGAATGGCTGGATCCGCTTCCCTTAGCCGGGCCCGATGCGATGCATCGTTTTTCAGTTGACAGAAGAAGCTGTCACTGTCTGCGATGTGAAGTTTGCACTGTTTAGTAGCACGGCAGAACCCCGCGATAATATCGCCAAAAGACCGGCCAGTCTCCGGCAAAACTGACACACCTGGACGCCATCTCCGCGCCAAAGTTGTCTGACGGGATTTCGGGACGATGTTCAGCTTCGCCTCCAATGCCAACGAGCCAATCCAGAGCTGATGGGTGGGCACCAAGATGGAGAAATGACGCTAAGAGAGGAAAGCCACCCGAGCTTCTCCCGGTGAATGAGGGGCAAGAAGCTCCCACAACGCGATAACGTGGGGTAGGGATGCGCTACCGACCGGACGGGCGGTCGCCATTGACGCACCTGACCGCGTCTTTCAAGGTCTCAGGTTTCTGACATCTCTGGGCATTCGTTACTTCATTCTGCGGATTGGTAACTGGGAGAAAAAGCTCTCCACCTTTCTTCTCCCCGGCTGAAATGCATGGAGGGGCGCATAGCAGCATGACGGGAGAGACAGAGAAACAGCCGCTGCTAACCTGGTTGCTAATGGATACTGCATGCAAACATGGCCTTCTGATTGCTTGCTTGCTTGCCGTTTCCCCCGCCGTCTTCCCGGCATCGGTCTATCTTCCTCCATCTACCTAGCTCGTCACCCAGAAACACGCGGGACCTTAGAGTGGGTTGCTGACCTCTCTTCCCGAGCTAATGTAACTTGAAGCCAAGTAAGAAGAGGGAATCCAGTCCCGCGTCGTCCGGAGTTGTCCCGTTGTCCACAAGCTCGTCAATCTTCTATTTAACACCGCGATCCTGCTATGAAGATGTTCCAGTCCTCCCTCCTCTTGATCTTGCTTCTCGGCGCTCCCTATCCCCAACTTTTCTTATCTGTTCCTCTTTACTCCCTGTCCAAGTTTGAACCCGGCTTGTCGTAGAATTGTAGTCGCTCTAAAGATACCCCCATCCATTCTTACTGTCCAACGCTTCTCGAGCTCACAATGGCCGACTTTGACGTTGAAGACGTGCTCAAGAAGCTCACCGTCTCTGAGAAGGTCGACCTCCTCGCCGGTAAGACTGCTCCCGTCTCTCTTACGGGGTCACTCTTCACCCCAATTGCGAAATCTTTACCACAGCTCCCAATGAGATCCAATGACAAGCTAACATTCGATTCTCCCCAGGTATCGACTTCTGGCACACCAAGGCTCTGCCTAAGCACAACATACCCTCCATCAGACTCTCCGACGGACCCAATGGCGTACGCGGCACCAAATTCTTCAATGGTATCAAGGCAGCTTGCTTCCCTTGTGGAACAGCCCTCGGTGCCACCTTCAACACCGAGCTCCTCGAGGAGGCCGGCAGGAAGATGGGAGAGGAGGCCAAACTCAAGGGAGCTCACTGCATTTTGGGACCTACCATCAATATGCAACGGTCCCCTCTCGGTGGCCGAGGATTCGAGTCCATCGGTGAAGACCCTGTCCTGGCTGGCCTCGGCTCCGCCGCTATTGTGAGAGGTATCGAGAGCACTGGCATCCAGGCGACGCCCAAGCACTTCGTGTGTAACGACCAGGAGCACAGGCGCAACGCCGTCCAGAGCATCGTAACGGAGCGCGCCCTTCGCGAGATTTACGCGCTTCCTTTCCAGCTTACCTTCCGTGATGCCTCACCGGGTGCCCTCATGACAGCCTACAATGGAGTCAACGGCACATTCTGCAGTGAGAACCACGATCTGCTGGAGAAGCTGGTTCGTAAGGAGTGGGGCTGGGACGGTATGATCATGAGCGATTGGTACGGAACCTACAGCACCACGGAAGCGGCCAATGCCGGTCTCGATCTTGAGATGCCTGGACCTCCTCGCTTCCGCGGAGAGCCTCTCAAGTTCAATGTATCGACGGATAAGGTCCGCCAGCACATTCTCGACGAGAGAGCTCGCGCTATGCTCAAGTTCATCAAGAAAGCTGTAGCGACTGGCATTCCCGAGGGTGCCCCTGAGAAGACGGGCGACACCCCAGAGACCGCCGAGTTGTTGAGGCGCATTGGTGGTGAGAGTATCGTTCTGCTCAAGAACGATGACAACGTGCTTCCCCTGAAGAAGGACAAGAAGGTGAGCATGATCAATAGTAGACACTTCTTTCACGAGAGTACACACACTGACTTTGAGACTCGCAGACAGTTGTCATTGGCCCCAACGCCAAGATCGCCACCTACCACGGAGGTGGTTCCGCCTCTTTGGCTGCCTACTACTCCGTCACCCCCTTTGACGGTATCAGCAAGAAGCTCATCTCGCCCCCAGAGTACACAGAGGGCGCCTACTCCCACAAGCTCCTGCCCCTCCTCGGTAACGTGTGCACATCAGTTGACGGCAAGCCCGGCATGACTATGCGCGCCTACAACGAGCCCCCAACAGACCACAGCCGCGAGGCCATTGACGAGCTTGTCCTCACCAAGACGGAGCTGCTCCTCGTCGACTACTACAACCCCAAGCTCAAGGGCGACCTCTGGTACGCCGACTTTGAGGGCTCCTTTATCGCTGAGGAGGACTGCACCTACGAGCTTGGCCTCATCGTCTGCGGCACGGCCAACCTCTTTGTCAATGACAAGCTCGTCATTGACAACTCCACCAAGCAGCGCCAGGGCGATGCCTTCTTCGGCGCCGCTACTGTTGAGGAAAAGGGCCGCGTCGAGCTCAAGAAGGGCCAAAAGTACACCTTCAAGGTCGAGTTCGGCTCGGCCCCGTCGTCAAAGCTGCAGGGCGACAACGTCGTCTTTGGCAGCGGTGCCCTCCGCATGGGAGGATGCAAGGTCATTGACGACAAGGCCGAGATTGAAAAGGCCGCCGCCCTCGCCAAGGACGCTGACCAGGTCATCATCTGCTCCGGCCTCAACGCCGACTGGGAGACGGAGGGCAACGACCGTGCCGACATGGACCTGCCGGGCTACCTCAACAAGCTCATCTCCGCCGTCGCCCAGGCGAACCCCAACACGGTCGTTGTCAACCAGTCCGGCACCCCGGTGCGCATGCCGTGGGTCAAGGACGTCAAGGCCCTCGTCCAAGCGTGGTACGGCGGCAACGAGACAGGCAACGCCATCGCCGACGTGCTCTTTGGCGACGTCAACCCCTCGGCCAAGCTCTCCCTCAGCTTCCCCGAGCGCGTCCAGGATAACCCGGCCTACCTCAACTACCGTGCTGAGGCCAGCCGCACGCTGTACGGCGAGGATGTCTACATTGGCTACCGCTACTACGAGTTCCTCGACCGCCCCGTGCTCTTCCCCTTTGGCCACGGCCTGTCGTACACGACCTTTGGCTTCGGGGACCTCAAGGTCCGCGAGGCCGAAGGCAAGATCGCCGTGGACGTGACGGTCAAGAACACGGGCAAGGTGGCCGGCGCCGACGTCGTCCAGGTCTACGTTGCACCCAAGCAAAAGGCAAAGATCAACCGCCCGCTCAAGGAGCTCAAGGGCTTTGCCAAGGTGTCGCTTGCGCCTGGCGAGAGCAAACAGGTCACGGTCGACATTGAGACCAAGTACGCCGCCAGCTACTTTGACGAGGAGCGGCACCAGTGGTGCGCCGAGGAGGGTGAGTACGAGGTCATTGTCAGTGACAGCAGTGTCATTACGGACAAGGCCCTTAAGGGCAGCTTCAAGGTCGGCGAGACATTCTGGTGGTCTGGTCTATAGAAGAATTCATGGTGTCACGATGACAAAGCAGGGAGCACTGGTCGGGAGCAAAGGTTTAGGATACGCAAGACTGAATGAATGCATGATTGATATTTATGCATGATGATTTGCTTCGTGATCCAGCCAGAAACGTCCGTTTGATAGAGATATTAATGTTTATATATATCCGTCGCAAATTCATGCTGCGTCATATCTTTCGTGCAATCGTAATCGTCACACGCCAGCTTCAGGCGATATGTCCGAGGAAACTCTGAAATCACAAACAACCTCCCCACCGATGATCAAATGCAAGCCTGGTACTGCGACCTACGCCGCACTTTCGCTCTTCCGCCTTATGTCCTCATCCGAGCTCGGTCTTATACTAGACTCGCTTGGTTGTGAATCAGTTGGGGGTAGCCAAGGCTCAGCGTCCCCAAGTCTTTGAACAGTCGTGCCCGCGTTCCCGGCATTCTTCATCCCGGATTCGAGCTGGCGCTGATAAGAGATGCGATGGAGGCGTTCAGCTTCTGCGGGTGTCAGATGAAGCTATTTACGTCGTTAGTCTTTATGCCTTGTAGACTTCAAAATGGCGGCACGAAAATGACCAACAAGTGAAGGGACCATAGAACGAGGAAAGGAGGGGAAACATACGTAAAGTTCAACAAGTATAGCGTGAATCGTCAAGGCCAGCCATGACCCCGAATCAAAAACGGCTGTAAACCCGGCTGAAATCTCGGCAGGCTGGTGGGCGGTGATGCTGGCGTGGACAAGGACGCTGAGGCCGGGGTTCTCCCCCGAGTAATATCCGCTGCAGCCAGGATAATAGTCTAGGACCTTGTTCTGGTCATGACGGAAGATGAAGTCCACCATAGCGCACTGCTTTACTTGATAGTAGTTCGACTCGGCCGTGATCATGGCAGCGAGGTAACCGATGATGCGCATAGTGATGATGAAGCCGGCCTGTGGGTAAGAACAGCTTCGTTAGCCCACGTGCCGCGGAAGAGTACGTGTCTTTCTTTCTTTTGGGACAAGAGATATCTTACGTATACCCAGGCTCTGAGCATCCATGCCCGATGCTGCTCGATCTGGAGTTTCTTGATGTTGTAGATGGCAAGGGCAAGGGCTCCGAGGAACATGAGGCTGGCGGTGCCAGAAACAGTCTGCATGCTCACGCCACCGCCAAAGGTCCGCCGTGCAATGAGAAAGACGCCAATGATTCCCACTATACTCAGGAGAACGATGAGATACCCATTAAGGCGATGAAACAGGATAGCCTTGCGACGTATAATCGGAACGAACTGTAGACAGGCAAGAAAGCCTGCCGGTATGACACCCGCGAGGTGCATGATGATTCCGATCCGCGCCGTACCCTTCTGAAAATAGTAGCATTCTCCCGGGAGCGCCCTCGAGTCGTGTTCTGGGTTGCAGAAGACGCCGTTGAAGTTGAAGTACATCATGCGGGCGAGTGTGAACCCCATCATACCCCCGGCGGTGATGACAAAGAGGGTGAAGTTGTATCCCTTCTTGAACCCGATGGGGTTATAGATCTTGCGCGCCAGGGCAACGAAGCCGTTGGCGGGAGGTTTTGAGCATGGAGGTGAAGCTGACGACATGATGGGAGGTGACTCTCGTGAGATCGCGCGAGATCGGGGTGAGCTGAAGTGAGACAGCGCCGCCACTTTTCTCGCTTCCTTCTGTCTGTTGAAGAACGGGGGAAATGAGCTGCTCAGTCACAGATGAGCCTGGGCTAGGTTTAGGAGAGGGGAGGGCCCTCATCATATATGCTCAAAAGGAAAGTTCTGGGCCTGAACAATTACCGGGGTATTGAGCCAAGGCCCCAAAGGATGAGAGGCGCTGCCTTTCTTTGTCAAAGCAGGGGTTAAGGGCAAACAGCAAGCAAGAGTGGGCAAATGGCTTCACGCGATTGTCCACAACGCAGCAAACAGGGCAGGGTATGGAAGCATCAACCACCGGTTCTCCCGTAAAAGGCGCATCATGGGGGTCGGGCACGTAGGGTTGGCCGTCTTGACAGCACACCGAAGCCATGTCTCACATGCTGCATGGCACCATGAAATGCTGGACAAGCTTCGCTTTGGAGAGTGCTTCCACCTGAGGACGTTGCAACTTCGCCCAACGTAATTCCTTCGGCCGAGTAGGTGGGAACAAATGGCCCTCTCGAGGACTAAAGCATACTTCTAGACTTGTGATGGGGGCTGCGCCAGCCTCCTCGGTGGCCGGCGGCTAGATGTCAGAGGCTCGAAGCATGGGGGCACCCCAGAAGCAGGTTACAGGTGGCGTCCGGGAAGGCGTTACGGGACCTGAACTAAGAAGCCTACCGGTAAAGCCAAAGCAGCTAACGGCAAAGAGGATCATTGACGGCAAGGGAACGGACTAGGCTCGACCTCGCGAAGCCTCTCACGATCGTAAGCAGTCCTCGGCCATCTCTGAGTGCCTTTTGGCGGGTGGGAAAAGGCCTGACGTGCATGTTGGCGTGTGTTGTACGGCATGCGGCCGTACGAACGGGATCGAATGCAGGCGGGCGGCATTAGTGCCGATACGGAGGGCGGGGCCGGGTCAGGAAGAGGCGAGATGGTTTGAGGCGCCCCGTAGCGGTGTGCATGTGCCTCGTCGAGGTTCGTCACATCTATGATCCATCGTAGGACCGTATAGGCGGAATTCGGACCTTGGAAATGTTACAGGGTGGTCTGCGAGCAACGGACCACGCTGCAGACGGCTACTCGCCTCGCATTTCGCCGCTGCCGGATGTGTTCCCTCAACTGCGATGCCACCGCCACTGTCTTCCCGCGTAGATTAGACATAATCGATTAAGTAGCTAGGCGACGAATTATGAACGACTTGGTAAAAGGTCAGCAGGAAATGGGCTCCGGTTGACCAAACTACATACCTCGTCCTTCAGTATTCTCGAGAGCCGGGGATACAATGAATTCATTGACCCAAATCTCAGAGAAGCGAAATTCACCTTCCACCGGTCTACTGGGCCACATTGGCCTAGCAGCTAGGCAGTCAGACGGCGGTTTGAAGTTGGCAAACAAGTAAGCAAGGGGTCTCTTTTCGATCATTTGCCCACTTGTTTTGGGTGGACTGTGACCGACCTAGACCGTTGATGGGCGTTGAGAATTGGAGCTTTGACGTGGAGTGAGGAGGTTAGCAAGCATGGCAAGGAGGGGAAACCGATTTTTGGGCAGAAAAAGGAAGCATAAAGTGGCCCATCGCCGAGGCTTCTTCTCCTTTTCATCGCGCCATCAGATTTTTCCACACTAATGTCTGGACAACCGAAGTGGGAAGCAGGAGTCCGTATAGGCAGTTGCGCAGGCGTGATCGAAGAAGGTATCTGATTGAAATCAACATGGGAGACGGGCGAGGAAGTCAGAGAGAGCGACGGGGGAGAGACGCCGGCGGAAGGCACAGAGGTTGAAGGGTGCTGCGGTACGTACCCTTCCGAGTATCCACCTTCCCTCCTGGTTCGCTACCTTAATAAGGTACCTTACCTATGGAAGGTGCCCAGGTAGGTCGCTCGGTATCCACCTCCTCCGCCATGGAACTCTCAACTCACGCGTTGCCGTCCTGCCGCATCCGCACCCGCGCCCCGGCCGCGCCTCCGTCCTCAATCGGCCCACGTCTCATCTCATCTCACTTGAGATCCAAGCATCCAAATAAGCTCCTGCCAAACGCGCATTCCACGCAACACGCACACAAGTCAAGACAAGCTGTCAATCTGTCAATCTTTTTCTTTCGCCGAGTTTGTTGTTTTTCCCTTTCCATCTCTCTCCTGCTGTGCCTCTCAAGATGGCTCAAGCCCCCCCTCCACCCACCGTCATCGCCCAAAAACAATCCTTCCTCGCCACCCAGGCTCGTCTGCTCTCCCAACCCCTGCAACCCTCTCGTGCCTGGCTCGCCGCCAACGAGGCCGCCGAGTCCACCATTCCGGACCCCGTCGTCGAGCACGTCGCCGCCCGCCTCAACACGACCTTGCTGCAGCACTCGCGACGCGCCTTCTCTCACCAAGCGAGCCGTCATGTCGCAGAGCAGATTGACGCGTTGTACTTATCTCAACTATCGGCCGCACAGAATGACTCCTCCGAGGGTCTTTCCCTCTCTTTGGACCTGTGTATGTTCTGTGTATTCCGCTCCATGTAGCGCAAAAGATTAATGGGAAAACATTATAGCCGAAGAGACTGCCGTAAGGTCGCTTCCCTTGGCATGGCCAGCTGAGCGTGATGCAACTACCTTTCCCATGGAAGTCAAAAGGTATGCTGAACTCGCTAGCCGCTTGAAAGAGCTCGCCAAGCAGAGGCAGCAGGCCAGAGCCCGTGTTGAGCAGCTACGGCGCATGAAGGCACTACTCGACCCCTTCCGCACCGAAGATGCCGGTGCGGGCGTGCAGGAGAATCTCGTCACCCGCGATGGCGAGATTGAAAAGGAGATGGAGAAGATGCGTGTCCTGCTGGCTCGTGTGGGTGGTCGTGTAGGACTTCTGCCCGAGTCCGCCGAGTCTGCAGATCTGCTCAGAGAGAACAATTCCTTGATCATAGAGCCTGTAGCGACAGGAGAGAAGCGCAAACTCGACGATCTTCTCGGCAGCTTCTGACGGGCTACACAGAGAGGTCCAAATGAACATCGAGAGAGTGCCTGTGGAGAAGTAACGGTAGTTCAGGCAAAAGGATTTTGTATTCAAGTTGTAAAGTGGCGTTAGGTTCTAGGTTTTAAGGATACCCCCGGATTTATGAGAAATTACTTCTTTCCTGTTTTCCCCGGCACGTCCATTCTGAGACGTATATCATCAAGCTTGAAAGTCGAACATATACCCCAAGGAATCAGCGCCAGGGATCGCTCTCCTTTTCCTGCTAGCATCAGAGCGAGACAGCTTTGAAGCATCGCTGAGGTCCTCGCTAGTAGGCCGGATGCTCTTCTTTCTCTGTTTGATTTCTCCTTCAAGCGTAGCATCTTTAGCACTGTCATCCACGTCCAGACCTTTTGACTTCTTGTCACCCGGCTCTGAGGTTTTTGGAACTGCCTCCTCTTGGGGATATAAGCTTGGCCGCACAACTCGAAGGTTGCTAATTACCTCTTCTTGATCTTCATCCGATACCTTGGAGTACACTCGAAGTCCCACTACAGCCACAGCATTCCATGGATCTCTCTCAAACTCGTCTTGTTCCTCGGCAGGCGCACCAGGAGGTGGCTGCGGCGGCAGACGATCCGTACTGGGCTCCCGCTTTTCAACAGCGTCAATCTCAAGCTCCAGTTCCCGCTCGGAAAGTTCTGACATGGATGACACACTTGCAATTCCATCGTCGTCTGATTCGCATGGGTAAGGTGCGGAATACTCCGATGGGGGTGCTGCTTCACTCATCGCCTCTTCGACATCCTGAAGGGTAACCTCCTGCACCTCACTCCTGACTTTGACCACCTCGCGCCTATCGCCTCTGGAATGCTTATTTGCAGGTTTTGGGGGTGTCAAAAACCCCGAACCTCTCTCTGTGTCTTGTTCCAGCATTTCAGCCGCGTTGAAGATTTGAGGTATCGCTCTGTCTTTGTGACGGGGAGAAATGGGTACGTCCTCAGCAGCCGCGATACCTGAATTGGTTCGGCTGCCCGTTCCTCGCGAATCGTTCGATAAAGATAAGTTCTTGATTGCAATCTCGAGGGTTTCAGGTTCGTCTTCCTGGATTGTGACTTTGGCCACAGGGCTTGGTGGGTTCGGAATCGGCTCAGATTGCTTCGGCGGAAGGGGATTAACTAGCCTTTTATTTGCACGTAGCTTCTCTTTTGCTGCCTGGTGCTGTGCAATTCGTCTCGCCTGCTGTTTCTGGGCCTTCTCCTTGGCTTTGATCCTGAGGTAATGCTCCCGTTCTCTCTCTTCGAGTATCTTACACTTGATCTCGGAACGTCGCTTTTCCCGCTGTCTCTTCTCGTAGGCCTCTTTGGCCGCCTTTTCCGCAGGCGACTCGACAAGTTTTCCCTTGCTGTGAGCAAGGTCATAGGCCAGCCCTATCCGGATCAGCTTCTCTCGGCGGTTTTTGGCATTGTTGCGGATCACTTGGTCGATGGGAAGAACGCCATCGTTCCGCACCGCATCTAATTTGACAAGAACCTCGTAGCTACCAGCTTGAAGGTCGAGTTCAACATTCACGGATCGATTCATGCGGTAAGATGCTTGACTCCGAACGACATAGTCCTCTTGGCCGGCTTTGTGCAGACGGAATTGCAAATCAAACCGGTATTGACCTTCCAACCCACGGAAGTATCGATCGTCTAGCTGCGCTAGTACGATCACAACGGGACCCGACTTGGAAATTGTAAACGCGAAATACGTCTCGTGGTAGTCTAGGGTCCATGGCACCGATAGTGTTGTCCAAATGGATGTAACCTTCCATTCGGGACCGAATAACCGAGTAACATCAAATATGTTGTACTTTTTGAGGAGATCGTGGTACGAAATCCAGAAGGCGCCGTCGTCGCCAAACGTATGTTTGAGTTTCCGCAACCACTCAGGGGTCCATTCTTTGGAGCCATCGCCTGCTACTCGTCAGCACGAGAACGGTTAGTCATTATGCCTCGAAGACGGAACTCACTCCAAGCTCCTTTCCATTCACCCTTTCCCCAGGGATTCTTCAGTAGAACCAGCCTTTGACCATCCATTTCGACAGCCTTCATGACGCTGTAGGCGTGCATCTCGATAATGCCCTTACGTTCCCCAAGACCCCTTGATGCAAACCCAGTGGAGCAACCCAGAAGCCAGTCTTCGTTGACCTTTAGGAGTTTCTCTTTCCAGAAATACTCCTTGTCAAGAATGTCTGTTGTGTAGACCTCTGAGGTTACGCCACCCGTAAGGTCCTCGATAGCCTCGCCCGTGAACCCACCCTCAATGGAGGCATAGTCTCCGTGCGCTTTTGCGTACGCTTTTTCGAGAAGCGGCAGCCATGTCTCGTTAGGATTCTCACACTGAGCAAAGTAAAGCGCGCCACTGTTTGACTGGTAGATACGCCTGTAGGCTTCTTCTGAATTGATGCGCTCGCGATCTTCCCAGAGAATTCGCTCCAAGTAGGGCTCATCATAGTCGGGCTTTGTAAGGTACAGCTATGCATCCGGTTAGAAAGGGCCTCAAGACTTTTTGAGATCTTCTGGGACTTCTCGTCCAAGCTTTTCCCAATTATACTGTCAGAGAAACAACGGAACATACCTTGTCATCGATGATCTCGCTGAACCACTCTCCATCGCGATGGAAGACAAAACCATACACGCCGACTTCAAGGTTATGCGCAACGCAGACTTTCTCAATCAGACCAGGCTTGTTACTCAAATTGCACAGCGCGGCCATGAGCCAACAGTCTCCGTCTCGGCCTTGGCGCACATCGTCCGCCGTAGGCCCGTCAATGTAGAATTGCGGGTTGTCGAAGATATCAACCACTCGCTTGACGGCCTTGGGCTGGAAAGAGGACTGCGGGGGTTTAGCGTCCTTGGTATTCCACAGGGTTTCAAGACAGTCTCTGCGCCCAAACTTGAGGTCAAACTCGATATCATAGTGAGGGTCTCTGTAACGTTGATTGACTCGGCGACACTCATGAACAATCTTGTCGACCTTGGCCTTGCAGACAGTCGCAGCCTCATCGTACGATGTCTGGGTGAAGATTCCGGTGGCTTTGGAAGAACGCTTTGCGACCCTTTCAGCGTACGCATTCTGAGGAATGACGGTGGTGGCTGTTGACACCAAACACGTTCAAGTCAGCCTCACGTCGATGTCCAAGGCGATTCTCCGTATCAAGGATGCGACCAACCTTTTCCCGGAGTCTTGGTTGTAAACTTTGTCCAGAACTCGTCAATGATCTCCTGGGGAGGCTGTTGCTTCGTCTTTCGGGTTTTCGTGACAGTCACAGGCATGGCGGCTAAGTATGCTCGGCGGCGCGGGTGGGGGATCACAGACGACGGTACAATCTCGTCGGAGCTTGAGCTGGAGCTCGATATTACAGTGGAAGCCATTGCGTCCTCGGACTCGATCTCTCTAGCAGTTGCCTTGGAGTCAAAGTAGAAGCTGCTGATCGCAAAGCTTTTGTGCTTGCCGACACTCGTTCTGCTGGTCAGAGCTAGCAGTCTCAGCTGAGGTGCTCGGCTTATACTTTCCTGTCAGGTGCGGCTCCAGCTAGCAGACGGTTCGAATGTGGACAAGTTTACCTGGGCAGATCTTACAGGTTTGAGGTAGGACAGAACGAACCCACGAAAACTGTCCAAACGTGGGCTAGGGTCAGGCTGGGGGTGGTGGGAAGGAACAGCATACGGTGGATAACTTTCAGCAGCAGGCGCAGGCCGCGAGCGATGACTTATTTAACCGGCTAAGGGTGTTCCCGACATTTGGCTTGTGGAGTGAGGCTCTGCAGCCTGCTGCGTAGACATTGGGAAAAGTTCTGAGTTGGGTGATGTTGACCATCGGATGACCCAGCCGTGCGGAAAGCATCTATAGTCTTACAACATGATTGTGTGTGACCCTCGTGACATGGTCGCCCAGGCAGAATGAGGCGGCTGGCAGATGGACAGGTCAAGATAGGTAGGCGTGGATACCTATCAGGCTGCAGCTCGAACATGACGGCAGTTTTCTTACTTGAGATGGCGTGGTAATGCAGACTGCAGCATGCAAGTCCACCTCTCATACGCTGGCTGCATTGCAAAATCAGCGCTTGGGAGGCAGGCTGGGGCTAGCTGTGGTTCTACCCCGCTTGGAAACCAATGCCATGCTCTGGTGTTCAGCATCGTACTTATTGATGACACTGAGGCTGGCCGACTTTCGACACCAGTACCCGCAGTGTGCATAATCAAGCGCAGCCTGTTGCGGTACAGGTGATCCGGTAGCCTCACTCAGTCAGACACATGGATGATAGAATACGCACGTCTACGTGTAGAGTAGCCTGCCGACTCTACCGGCATGATGAAGAAGACGAGATGAACACCGACGTCCGGTTACACTTTCCTAGAAAGGATTCCGGGACCGATGGTCAAAGCTTTCGGCGTGCCGTTCGTACCCGCTCACCTCCGTGTGCACTGGTGCCTACTTACAACCTCATGTCTCTACTAAGGTATTTGAAGCTCCTTAAAGCCCACCCATTCGCATTCTGCTGTGTTATCATCCATCACATGGTCAGAGCCTGACTGCATGTGACTACTCTGCGAAACTCTGACTTGCCCGATGTTCTTCTTTAGCTTGACCACACACAGCTTCATGGCATCTCATACAGGTGCCGTCTGTGCCACGCCTAATCCCTGGCTTTGGAGTATCTCCTGGAGTCGTTCTACGGTTCTGCTGTATCTACTGAAAGCAGAGTATTTCTGAACTCCGTAATAAAATCATCCGTCGTTAGTCATGACAGAGCTGGCGTTTCCTGCTCCCTTAGTCTTGGAGCCTCGAAGTCGTTTCTAAAGGCAGCCCGATGCCCACTGACCAACAGAGTCCCCTGTACAGCATCACCCGGTTCAGATCACCCATCACAACTGCGGCACGCCCTACCCTAGAAGAGACTCGGACAACTCAAACAACAACAGCTTCTTTTTTTTGTGCATCACGCCACAACAGCTTTGCCGGGGTGCTCACCATTCCTCCCTTCGAAGGGATCTTCTACTCAACAACCACTTCCACCGCCCCAAAACTCTTCTTCTTTTTCTTCTTCATAAGATACTTGGATATCTCTCATCCCCTTCCCCGAGCCCCATCTTCCATCCCAAGGATCTTCCCTATCCCGATATGCTGTGTCAGCAGTGCGGCCCATGGTCAGTTTTGGCTGTCCACTCAGGCACACTCTTGAGCACACAGAGGCAGTGAAGACTCTAAGCCACAAATGGCCCTGGAACCATTGTCCTGTAGAATGCTCCCCTTGCCGCCATATGTCTGAGTCCAGTTGCGGGCAAAGGAACAGACGCCGGGAATGGAGTCGCTTCGTTGTTGGAATAGTAAACTAGAAGCAGCATTGTCGAGCCAAGATTATCCATAAAATGGCTATAAGGGTCGTGAACTTTTGTTTCCGACTGCGTTGGATAAGATGCATTCAAACGTGCTTGAGACCATCCGTCGTAAGAGTCGTTTGCTATGAAGAAAGGAAGCCTTTCCCGTTTTGTTCCAGAAAATGAATCGTGTTGATGAAGGGGAATCCGTGTAGACGCCGTGTAAAAGCAAAGGATGCCATTCGGCGGCATGCCCATTTTATGCATAGATTGAAATAATAACCAGAATGAAAGAGGGAAGGTGCAGTTGAGGTGATGTTCAAAAGGCGTAATGATTGGTCGGAGTGCAGATAAATGAAAGCGACACCGGTGAAGAAATGTCGCAAAGGTTTTATGAGGGAAGCTGCATCAAGGCAAGCCTGCCTCTATCCTCAGGCCTAGCCCAAGAAGTCGCAACGTCCTGAGGAGAACATGTCCAACGATCGCCGTCTAAGCAACGGGGGCAATGGGCGCAACAGCGGGCTGAGGGATGCCAGGGGCAGCCGACAGGTCAACATCGTTGGGGATCTCTCCGTTAGTGTTCTTCTGGGGGCAATCGCGGGAGATGTGGCCGGCCTCGCCGCACTGGTAGCAGGTCTTGCCAGCAGTGTTAAGAGGGCCACCGTTGGGAGCGGTGCAATCACGAGAGATGTGGCCAAGCTTGCCGCAAGCATAGCACTTCATGGCCTGAGCCTGGCAGTCTCTCGCGAAGTGATTGGGACCACCACACTTGTAGCAGGTAGCAGGACGGGGGCCACCAGTGAAGGCACCACGGCCATAACCACCGTATCCGCCACGGGGAACCGGGGGGCCACCCCGGCCCATGTTGACGCCGGCGGGGTTGGGGCACGCGCGCTTTCAAACATTAATAACCTGGGCATTGGTCTCTAGATTGGAGTCTCTTACCGCAAGATGACCGGGCTGCCCGCAGTTGTAGCAGCGGCCGCTGGTACCAGCACCGCTCAGGCGCAGGGTAGGGCAGTCAGCCTGAACATGGCCGAGTCCCTGGCAGTGATAGCACTGCTTAGCCTCAGTGGTACGGGGCAAAGGGCAGCCGTTGGACTCGTGGCCGGGTTGCTTGCCTACAGCCTGGCATTAATGATATGCCTAGCAAAGCATTGAGTGGTAAGTGACTCACAGTTGTAGCAGAGGCGCTCGGCGGAAGAGCAAACCTCGGCATAGTGGCCAACATTGCCACACTTATAGCAGGCACGACGAGAGAGGGAAGACATTTTTGATATTGTGTGACTGAGATTTGGTGTTAGCAACAGTCAATAAGTCAGTGCTTCGCAATGTTCTTCGGAGCCTCTCTGACGCAGCACATCAGAAGCTTCAATGCTTTGAGATCGCAATCCAAAACATAGCATCGCAAGCAGCAGCAGCAGCAGCAGCAGCAGCATCGTCCAGATCGCAGTGTAGTCCAAAGTATCGCCCGCCCAATTTGGGAGGATCAGACGCGTCTTAGGTGGAGGCGCAAGCGCCGAGCTCCAGGTCAGCACCGGACGCAGGGCTTTGTGCGCATATTGTAGTTTTTGATGGTGTTCCCCGGCGAAGAGGTATTTCAATAGCCGCCAAGTATTGGATCCGTCTGTTGGCGTGGTGGCGAGTAGCTGAAGTTGAGTTGAGGGATTATCCAAACCGATCCACCGAGGGCTTTGTAGGAGAGCAGCGCATCGACTCGAGCGCAAACGCGGGGCCGGGGTAGCGGGGATAGTAGCAAGCGAGACGGCGCAATTATGCGACTCCGGGTTCAACACTGCCGGAGGGCCGAGAATCGGTTACCGGGTCGATGTGGCATGCGGCAGGCCGATGCGGCTACGGTTGAATTTGGAAATGGTGGGCTAAATTGGTTCGCTGCATTGTGTCCGCGGTAGGGCGCACACGACTGCGATGCGCGAAACTCGGCGCAGATGTGCGGAATTGCGACCAGGCCAACAATAGGCGGGCTTGGCGCATCACCGAAGCCGGTCGCGTTGCGCAAACGATTCCGACTACAGAGCAACGGCGACCCGGCTTCTGATATCTGAATCCGAGTAGATGGGAGGCCGAATGTTCTAGTTTGCGCTCGCTGGACTGTGGTTGCGCTGCGATGCGATGCAAGCCGAGTGTGGACCGAATGCTGATGCCAATGCTGATGCTGATGCTGGTGCTGGTGCTGATGCAAATCTTCGTGCTGACGGTGCGGATAGACTAGAGAAAGGGCCGCTGCTGCTTGCTGCTTGTTCCTCTTACTCGCTACCATGATGGGCTGGATTTCCGGGTGCGTCGTCGCATGCACTTCATGCGACGGCAAGGCGAAGAAACGTCACGGCACCACCACATGGCAGCAGGGAGCAGAGGACGAGGGGGGAGGCCCGGGTAGAAGAACAGAGGGGTAAAGGTAAGGTAAGGTACGGTAAGGTACCGGGAGGCGGGCGAGAGCGAATGAGAATTGTGCGGACAAGACGCAAAATGCAGGAACGAAGGGTCGACGGCGAAACTCACCTTTTCGCGAAAAATTGCCTTTGAGAAAATCGGGGACGTCGAGTTTGTTTCGAAGAGAAAATGCGATTGACTATGCGGGAAGGGGGGAAATAATAATTTGTGAAGGAGAAGGAGGGGTCTAGTAGTTGGGAGGAAGAGGTAAGCGCAAGTGGCCAGGTGAGAATGGAGTGAGGTAAGGCACGCGCGGTAAGGTACCTTACGGAGTAGGAGTAGGAGGAGGAGTACTAGCGGGGGTCGAGTTCAGGTTGAATGGAACCGGGGACTGGGACCTGACTGAGGTGGGACTGGGACTGGGACTGGGACTGGAACAAATAGGTTGGATGGACCTGGATGTGAGTGTGGGAGACAGAGGACGGAGGCGAGGAAACGTGCTTCCGAATTATATTCTCTTGCCGCCGCTTAGGTTCTACTTGGTAAGGTACGGACGGATACTAGGCTACCTTAGTAGGAAAGGTAGGTGAGGTAGGTACGGACACAGATACGATATTCCTTCCTTCCTTCCTTCCTTCCTTCCTTCCCTTCGGTACGCAAGGGTACACAAGATAGAATGGAATGGAATGCTCCTAGGTAAGCAAGGCAGGTGGCACCTCACCTGACGAGCTGCCTTACATGAAGGTAGGCTTTGGCTCACAAGATCATCGGACTTGACGTTGGCGAAATTTTTTCAAAACACCACACAGAATGAGGGCGAGCCGGAACAAGGTTCTTTTGGTGCCAGTGCGTGAGAAATGGCATCTACAGTAGACACAAGACCGGAAGGCTACCTTAGAAGGAAGGGGGTACATGACAGGGAAACAAGACATCCAAAAGAGGATGGCCACATTCATCACACCTTGTTTGGTGAAGTCTACTTACTTCTTCCGCCTTCTTCCGCCTCTTTTCCTTCTTCTAGCCAACGGCCTCTTCCTGCTACTTCAATCGCTCTCAGTATCTAATGATTTATTCTTCCTTTTTTCTCTCTTTTTTTCTGACGTTCTGAGGGACTGACACCGACAGTCAGTCACTTCTCTTCCAAACCCCTTTCCCTCAAAGAAAGGTTAAGGTAGGTAGCGTTGAGGGGAAATCTCACTGTACACTACAACCAAGCAAACCCCTTCCTGAACTCGACGAGAAAGGAAAGGGTGGGACTGGGCTGACTGGATTGAGGTGCTCTGAGCGGGATGGGCTGGGTTTGACTGGGTTGGGGAAGCGCGTGTGGCAAGAGACAAGGTGCGTGTGGGACGTCTACCTCGAATCGGCGTAGCGCGTTTGCACCAATTCAACCAATTCACTCAGTTCTGCCTCTGGAGTGTCTACCTCTGTTTCCTGGCTCTTGACCAAGGCCACGACATTCCCACGATGGGCTGGGGCTCTGAGAGCGATCACGACTTCTCTTTACGCACTACCATCCACTGGGCCGACAGTCACAGAGCACACACCTGAAGAGTGGAACTTGATCTGAGATGGTGTCAACTCGTCAACTGCAATTCGAGTCCGGTTCTCTCGGTCCGGGCACTTGGAAACCTTGTCACGATACCATGGCCCATGGAACTTGAAAGAGTTGCACTTGCGCTTGATACGCACTCGCTTGGAACTGCATCCCTTGCATTTGCGACTTGCCCTGCACCTGCAGATTCAATCACTCGCTGCTCCTCCCACATCCCACATCCGCCAATGACGGATGCTTTTCTGTCCATGATTCGATGCCAACATTCCACTGCCCCAGAACGAAAAGCAAAGAAGGCCCAAACCTTTTTGATCTTCACCCCGAGCTTTCAAGCTCATGTGGGTGAGGGCTCCTACACATTACAAGCGACGGAATTGATAAAAGAGTTCAAAGCCGGTCCGTCGGACACGATCAGGACTCTGTCAGTCTGTCTCACATTCGGCACAGACCATGAGAGGATGAGTGCGGACCACGAGGGAGGGTCAGTTGCTTATCACGATGTCGAGACTCAACACTCAAGTGTCACTACTACAGTGAACCAATTAACCAAGAGTCGTTAAAAGTGGAGGGCGGCAGGAATAAGTCCCCTCCCCCCTCGTCGCCTGGGCCAGCTCTCACAACGATGCCCCGACAAGTCACTCGTTACCCAAGGCCCCTACTCCTGGTAAATAGTCATCTTTTGACGAGACTCTTACTCTATCTTGACGCGAGTCTCGACTCTTCACCCCGTCCAAGTTCCAAATCGCCTCGTTCTCACTCCACCGGGCGTCGAATTCTTCGCATGCTCACTTTTCCCTCATTCACCGGGGTCAACTTGATACGCCGCACCCAGCCCAATAAAGACAGCCTGTATTATCAAACAGAGTTCAAACTTGTCCTACTCAGCTCATCTTCCGCTGCGCCAGGCCTTGCCAAAATTGGAAGTGCCAGGGAAGTTTCATGTTGCCCTTCTCACAAACCTTGCCCTTACCCCGAACAACCTCACCACGTGCTCACCAACTGTGCGTTACATCTCTCGTCAAGCGACGAAGTAAACCAGCCAATCTCAAGGAACCACTCGTTAGTTACGGACTACGGATACTCGACTCCTGACGAACTAGAGGCCCATGTTCTCAACCTCTGGATCAAAGCACAGAATAAACACGAGCGCACAAACACCCACCTCCACTGTCCGGCAACATCTATCTCACTATCGACTTCACCATTTATTGGGAGAACCAGAGCTACCTCTCCACGCGCTAACTCTCTTCCTGTTGGCACTTGCCCCTCAGTCAAGCCCTCGTAACTCCTCGCGCTAAGAGAAGACACTTGAGCAAACTTGGAACAGTCATCCGGACCAACGGGGCCAGAAAACCTCACAGCGCATGCCCACCTGAATGTGCCGCCAATGGAAAAATGAACCAGACTGAAAAAGATATGTATCAACCCCGGTCCCCATGGCGTCCATGTGGCGGTTCCTGACCCGGTCATTGTCCGTGTGTCGCGACACTTGGTCATGTCTCAATATCACCTCCCCGCCCTGTTCCCCCTGGCCACAGGTCCGAGGTTCACTTGCAAGTGGCTTGCAGGGTCGAAAAGTAGGAATTTGCAGTGGGAATAGTTCTGTGGACACCTGTATTCTCGATATTTCGAGCTTGCGCAATGCAGCCCGGTAGATGACCACGGCGAGCTGTTTCCGCTCGCTCCCAGTCGGGTTTCTATGTCTCTGATTCTTCCGCTTGGGAAGCTAGAAGCTGCGATGAGCAAGAGGCAGATGAGTGAAATGCAGCTTTGCGGATGGGCTACCGCGACAGATTTGCTACTGCCTTGTTAATTCTGCAGTATGGGATGCAGAACTTTGTCTGACATCTTGGTGCAGCCACAGAATACCGCCTGTACGAGGCGCATTGCTGTCCACACCGAGAGGTAGTGATACCCTTTTCCCGCTTGGGAGTTGAGATCAATCACCTTCTGCAGAGCCGCCAGGCCAGATCGTCCGGGGTAAACGTAAGCCCAGCCATGCTGTGGAACCACTCTCGCAGAACACCCCGCAGCTACCAGTCATCATGCTGAACAGCATTTGAGAGAAAGAGTATTTCGCAGCCATGAATCTTTTGTTCCCTTCTTGTAGATGTATTCTACGTGTCTCTCCATCCGGAATCGCTTGTGTCATGTCTCCTCTCTTAAATTACACTTTCGTACCTCTTTGTATGCCGAACATGATATTGTGGCCCCCAACAATAACTTCACCATACCGCGGCAATTTCAAAGTACCGCACGTCATTGCCTCTGCTTCTGCTGCCTTGTGCGCCAGATCCTCAAGTTGGGAAACAGTGGTCCAACCTCTCGATGCGCTCACAAATACCGCCAGCGCCAACGCCGCAAAAACCACCCGATAAAATAAACAAGCCCCTTCTCTCCGCTTTAAGGAGTGCGGGCTCTTTTCTTTTCTTTTCACTCTCCTGTCATCACCGTGACAGGTCGATTCTCGTTTACATATCTACCATGCACTCCTGTGTTCACCCATCCGCCCCCGTTCGGAAGGATGTGTAGGTAGTGGGGTAAGTACGTCAGTCATTGCTGCCGGGGCCATGGATCGGGGTCGAGCTTCCACGACATAGCTCACTCCGTCCTCTGATGCGTAAGATGGTGGTCGAGGACCAGTGCTGCTATCGCCGCGACTGGATGTTCCCTCGTTCGGCGCGGCGTTCGGGTTGCGCTGCCAGTAGATGCGGTTGGGATCAACCCTCTGAATGGAACATGTCAGTCCAAAACTCCCTCACGTGTAGTGCCACACTTATTTAGAAGTATTACATACCACACTCTCTCGCCAGAGTCCGTAGGCTGGGGGCTTGGCTAGGACCGCCTCGCTGACCTCCCCTTGCTCCTCTTCATCGCGCGCCAGCACGACTCGGATCGGTTCTCGCGGTACGGCGTAGCCGCCGGGTGCCAAAAGTTGCGGCATTGGCGGCCTGGCCTCGTCGTCGACCCGCGGTCGGATGACAAGCATGCATAACCGGATCAGGCCGTGACAGAAGAATATTGTGACGAACAAGATGATGAGAATCAACAACACGGTAAACTCGCTACTGCGAATATTTTGTGTGAGGGAGAGTGCTAAATCTGTTCAAGCGGTTAGTCTCTCTAAACAATTACCATAAGCTAGGCTCCGGCGACACTTACAGACAGCGAGGAGGAGCGTCAGGAATCCGCCTGAAATGAAGCAGCGGAGGATCTGAGATCGCATGCGCCGTGATTGCGGCCATGGAATACAGAGCAGAAATCGTTTAGGATGGCCCTCGCTGTTATCGTCTTGTTGCCGTCGGCGATGTGCCCGTCGTCTGCGCCGCCGACCTTCCTGTGCCATGTCGGCCAGATGCATCTCTGCGGGATCTGGTCCGGTGAACCTCCTCGTCCCGCTGGAGGTTTCTGTTTCGGGGCGCCGTGCGACAGGCGCCGGCATTGTCACGCGAGTCGTAGCTGGCGGTCGTCCGGCTCTGCTCGTCGTGGGCGGTTCGGGGGAAGAAGACTCGTCGACTCGGTTTAGGGGTTGTTGCGATGTCGAGTTGGGTCGCGAATCGGTGCCATTGGAACCGCTGGTCCATGTTCTCGCGAGGTGTGGCAGGTTCAGACGGGTTCCTGGCAGCGTCGGGAGGCCGATGTTAAACCGTGGTGTTTTCGGGCTGTCGGATTCGTCTTCTAATCTTTGCATCCCGTTGCCGGGCCGCCTCCGTGAAGAGAGCGAAGGTCTTGTGCCAGGCAAGCGCCTAGACCGAGGCTGTGAGCCCTCTTCCATTTCTGGATGTGTAGATGGCCCTGCCAAAGCCTGCTGCTCAATATCCTCCCCCTGCGAGGAACGTCCTCGCCGAAGAAAATCCATGGCGAGTAAGTCAAGTTGATAGCCAGACACTTTGCCGTTGGAAGTTGGCAGATGAGCTGGAGTTATCACCGTTCAAGCTCCTCTCATTCTTCGGTGTATATGTTGGCTTAGTCGAGGCGAGCAGTCGCCGAGCGTTTCGTCGCCGTCCAGCGGAAGCCGTCAATGGCGTTGGAGGCGTAGAACGCAACGGCGAGATTCCCCTGTTGGCCAGTTGCACAAAGAAATCGAGTCAGCCGCGATAGGAAGAACAAAGGCTATCTTGTCTCCTGGTGCGGCAGTAGCGGGCTAACAGCAACGGCTGGGAAACGGCCGCAAAACATCAACGATGGTAGTCGATGACTTGAAGGCGCCTTGGTTGGTCAAAGAAGTCCACACGGATGAGAAGGGGAGCCTTGAGTGGTCGAAGGAAGGCTGACACGCGTGTTCGCAAGAGAACAGCTTGAAGGGGAAGTTATCGAGAAGGGCAACGTTGGCTAGGTAATGTAGCTCCCGGAGCTAAGAGAACAAGCGACGGTCTACAGACAGCGTTACTTGAGGAGGAGGAAGGAGAATGAACTAATCTGACAATGAGGGCGAGGAAGTCAGGCGGGCTAGCAAGACTCAGAAGATGAGGACAATGCCAAAAAGGCAGCTGGCGCCAACATGACGCTGGGCGCGATGTGGATTGGTGAAGAAGGAGAAACAGATCATAGATGGACTGAGAGAAGAAGGGAGCAAGGTGCGATGGGCCAACGACAACCAAGGTACAGGGTGGTAGGTAGGCGTCGTTTCCGAGCGTCTTCTTCGTGATCGGCCGGCGACCTCAACCAACAGTTCGGTCCAAGGCAGGGCTAGGCAATGCGAGGGATGGAGTATGCAATGTCAAGCCAAAGATGAGAGGTAAGGAGGCGTCGATGGGCTAACGAGTCTGGCGTCTGGAGCATGCGGTTGGTCTAGATGTGCGTCGTTTGGGGATCAGTGTACGGTGCCACTGGACAGGACAAGAAAAGAAAGCGGCGAAGCTGGTCAAGCAGACGCCACGCCAGTCTCATCCCAGCATACGTGGGATTCTGCGACTTGCGACTCTGGAGAACCTGGAAGGAGGAGCAAGCGGACGGGATAGGGGTGTTTGAGAGGGCAGGACGAGAGTAGGATCTGACGAGTGAGACGGGGGATTGGGGGAGGAAACGCGCAGGGTCTGCGGCATCGAGGATGTGAACAGGTCGTACGGAGTAATACCTACACAATATCTGCATTTAGACCCTTGCATCCTACCTACATACGACAGCCGCAAGGTAGTCTTGGCTTGGCCCAGACTTTGTTGTGGGCGATTCATTAGTGACTGTACTTGGTACCTCCGTACGTACGGAGCATCCTTACAGAGAGATGAGATGGGATGGATGAGAATGTATGCGTGAGGTGAGGAAAGGGATACTTCGTACGCAATGAAACTGAGTCGAGGACGGCAAGGATAATGCAGGAAATCCTCCCTCCGTCTTCCTCTCTCTGGGCTCTCTGGGCTCTCGCAGACCTACGAATGCTTGCAGTCTGAGCTCTTGAAGACTCGGCGCAGATGTAGGAGCACTGGACGGGTCGGGTTCACCCTTCGATTGTTGACTTCTCTGACAATTGAAGTGTTGCGCAGCAGTCAAGGGGGTTGCTTCTGGGAACATGGGGAACCAATCGTATGGGGCGAATGATTTGACCTCGGACACCGTCACAACTTCACAACTCTCCGCACAGCGCGTGGGATCTGGGTAGAGTACGTACCAGCTAGTGAAGGGCTCAGGGGGCCCGGCTGGAGGGGAAAACGTGTTTCGGATTTTTCTTGTGTCGACGCGCACCAACCCTCATTCGGACTAGACCCGTCATTGCGCGCGGAAAGGGGCTCTCCCATTGGAGTCTTTGCTTGTCTTGGAGAAGGGAACGCCAACCCAGGCCCCCATGGTTTGGGCTGGCGTTTGGCGTTTGGCGGTTGGCGTTTTGAGTCTCCCCCCCCCCCCCAACTTCACGTCTTTTCTGATTTTTCTGGTCTTCACAACTGCTTTGCCTCCAAAGATCAGTACCTCCGTAAGTACAAAAACTGTGAATCGTAATTTTAGGTGACATTGGCGGCAAGAATAGCAGTCTTTCGCGCCTCAGCTTGGCGTCCTCTGCGGATCATTCGTCTCGGTTGGATTTGGATGGTTCCCGTGGTCAAACTCATGTGATGAGCCCTGGCATTTACGGAGTACAGTAGTAAGTATCCGTACGGAGTACGGAGTACTCCTACGTGCGCAGTATTAATAGAAGCCCATGCCTCTTGCGTTAAGGTGGGGGCTAATGATATATCGCCTCGAACCTCCACTTATAATCAGATATCTTGTTATAGAAAACATCCATGATTCAAATGGGACGGCAGCAACCTCCCATTTGATTGTGCACGGACAACGCGCGGACACAAGTCTTGACAGCAAATTTGCACTCATCACACATTATCACGACAAGCCATCGTTGCCGTCTCTCTCGTGTGCCATTGCCACAGCGTAGGCATTTGCGTATCGATATTAATTGCTGTGAGTACTTCGTACACGTGACAGCTAGAGAAGGTCTTGCAATGTGGCGCCCAATTGAATTGAGACACACAAACTGGCACACTTAAACATTCGGAGCCGACGTCCATCCGCGTCATCGTCCAAAGTCACTGGATTCAACACTTATATCCTTCTTGGTTTCTACTCCTTGATTCGTTCTCGGACCGTTAGATTGCGCAATGTTCCGACCTCCGAGCTGCGTTTCTAATCCCTCTAGAAGCCGATAGAGTTCAACGTCCCAGAAACTTCCGCATCACGGCCGCGCACCACATGATCAAAAGAGGAAACACGGGGACCATGGCCCTTGCTGGGACATCTGCCTGTGGGCAGCCTAGCCAACTGGGTTTGCCCAAGACATTAATTAGGTATCTCGTTACCAAAGTCAATCAATTGGGGACTACGCCTCTGCAAGCCGAATTACTCCTTATTGAAGCTATGGTGCTAAATTAGTGTTTCCTGTGAACCGAACCACGCAATCTTGTCTCAAGGTTACCCTTATGAGACAAAACGAAGACACATCGGATGAGCATTTCTAGGCCGTGTCACTCGCCAACAAACACTCCTCGCCTAGACTCCCTTGCGTAAGCCCTATGCAACTACCAGTCGCCGGTATCGGCATTTTCCTGCATTTCCAAGCGGCAGTTCCCGAATGTGTCTGCTCGCCTTTGTCTTATCTGATCTATTGCAGTGTTCACGAGGTTCTGCTATGATCAACACCGGACACTCATGCTCGTGTCCCGTCTATGCCCCCTGCTGCCATACCGGAATGATGTGCCTTTGCAGATGGCACTTACCAAGACTCGGTATGAGCCGTTAGGACCAAACGTTCCTAGCTTGTTGGTGATGCGATGTGATATATGGGTTGCATACCCGTACAGCGTCTCTGCGCCGCCTACGCACCGCATTGTCCGCACCGAAAGCATGCAGGCAAACATTGATTTGGTGCAACATCAGAAGACGCGGACTTCGTGTCGACGATATGGCTAGTATGGAGAAAGTCCACCGGTGGTGGTTCCCTTCACCGCAGCTCCCCTAACAGCATATTCCGATCCGACGACGCGGAAAGTACTGTCACAAATTGTTAGCCTAACGTCTCTTGTATCGCGAAAAGAGATGATGCTCACCGATGGGCTCCGTTCCGGGCGCGAACTCGACACAATTGACGGTTCCCTTGTGACCCGGAAGCTTGTACATGAGCTTTCCAGTCTCGCTAGACCAGATAGTCGCAGTACCGTCTCCGGACCCGACAGCCACCTTCTTGCCTTCGGAATCCCAGCTAGCCTTGATGAGGTTCTTCTCCAGGCCCATGGACGCGCCGTCGAACGTTCTAATGGCTCTATCGGTCGGGGCAAATGGCCGGATGTCCCATGTCCTTACTGTAGAGTCCATAGCATATGAAAGCAAAGATTGCGAGTCTGGAGAGACTCTGAGAGAGGTGATCGTATCTTGGTGCCCCAGCATCGAGTACACGACGGACTTTTTGCGCAGATCCCAGACTTTAATGTCATTGTCGATGCCTCCCGTATAGACCTCGTTTCCAGCCTCCGACATAGCAATGGCCGTAATGGGAAATTCCGTCTGAATGTAGTCTGCTGCGTTCTTTGATCTTGGATCCCACAAGCCGATAGAGCCATCGTCACTTCCACTGACTAGCATATCCTCGCCTCGTTTACTAAGGTCCACGGTATTGACAATCTCTTCGTGGCCAATGTATCTTCGTATTCTGGTTCCGTTCTCGAGGTCCCAACTTGCCAGATGCATATCTGCCGAAGCCGAGAAGACTATTTTGGAGTCTCTTGACCATTGCAGATCTAGAACTGCGCCTCGGTGGCCATTAAGAATGCCGTAGTTTTCGCAGTCACCATATGTTCGCCACAACACTACTCGCGAATTAGTTCCAGCTCGCCAGTGATACAGAAGATATTTGAACTGACAAATGCTTCTGTCCATAGATCCTGAGGCGATGAAATTGCCCGTTGGGTCGAACTTCGCAGCAAAGATCTCGCCTGAGTGACCAGATAATTCCATGACCGGTGCTTGCAGGTTACTCGTGCGCGGTGTCTGTGGGCCAGGCCGTCAGTAAGTTTCCAATTGGCAATAGAGAGTGGTCACATGCCGTCTGCACTAAAGCGCTGCTCTTCCCTGAGGCGTTGAGCCTCGCCAAAGCTCCTGTTGAAGATCCCACATTCTGACGCTTCACGATCATCTGGCTTGCGCCTAGCTCGTCATCCGCCGGTCTCTTCTCAGCAGACATGGCTGCGATCGTCGAACGTGTGTCTCGAAGCTCGTGGGTGTGTTACTCGACGCGGGATCGTCGTATGGCCTAGATCGTGCTGATTCGCGTCGGTTTGAATGTCAATTGAATCGGGCAGGCGGTTGTTGACCAGAGAAAATGTGTTGACTAAGATCATTGGCCCATGATGTGGACGGAGCTTGCTTCTGCCGACCCCCGAGCTAAAGGTGGGACCTGACCTCAACTCAGAAGACCTGCAGAGTCCACCTCGGTTCATCCCCATACCTTGCTTTGAGGTACACTAACTCATCTAGTAGTGCACAAAATACCTCCGGGGTAGGTATTCGTCGCTATCGCGCCACAAGCTTATCTAATCTTCAACCTCATCGCCGTCCATGGACACCAGCTGGCACATAACGGTCCATTTGAGCCTCTCGTTCAACTTCGATCAGTACGACAACCGACGACGGCAATAGCTCTTACGACCGCTGGATTCACCGATATCGAAGACTTGCAACTGCACTTTGTTTTCCGACGTGAACGGCCGAAGACAAACCCACGTGAACGACGTAACGTGCTTGCGATCCGAGGCGGCAGCCACTTCCGCGAAACAGCCCGCTAACAGTCACCTGACGCAAGCGATATTTCCCTCCCTTACTATTTGGCAGGCGTCTACAAGAACTCATGGCCGCAAGCAAGGCAACCCGCTTGGGAGAGGAGTGCGTTTTCCAGCCAGACTCGAACGTGGGTAGACAGAAGCTAACTGTGCAGCAGAATCTGGAAGTACGTTGCGTGGCACCCGAATGCTGAAGCACGAACAAGTCTGACATGCTCGATTGTAGAACCCGTATAGACAAAGTCAACGCCGAGCTTGTCACCCTCACCTACGGAACAATTGTTGCGCAGTTGTGCAAGGATTACGACAGCGACTATGTAGAGGTCAATAAGCAGCTAGACAAGATGGGATATAACATCGGCCTTCGTCTCATTGAGGATTATTTGGCAAAGTCGAACACAATGAAGAGATGCGCCAACTTTCGAGAGACCGCAGACGTAATTGCAAGAGTACAGTCTCCCTGACTCGTCAAATATTGAGCCTACGTGCTGACCGTTGCAAACTAGGTCGGCTTCAAGATATTTCTAAACATCACACCACAGGTTACTAACTGGACGACGGACAATAAACAGTTCTCGCTTCTGTTTGACGAAAACCCTCTCGCAGACTTTGTCGAACTCCCCGATGACGAGCGAGCGCAGGATGAGCTCTGGTACTCCAACATCTTTTGTGGAGTGTTGCGGGGAGCTCTTGAGATGGTGCAGATGCAGGTCGAAGCGCACTTCATCAGTGACGTCCTGCGAGGCCATGATACGACCGAGATGAGGGTATCATTAGTGCGGTACATCGACGACGAGCTTCCTCCCGAAGATGACTAGATGTGATTGCATCTTGCCATACAACGTTGTCTTTACCATACCCAGAACACAACCCTGATGCTTCAATGGGTTGTTCCGCATCGACGCAAGCTTTCTATTTGTCGGTGGGAGTCCGTGGAAAGCGCGCAGCCTCAATTCCCTGTTTGCTGGTGGAGATGGAGGGCAGTGCCAGCTTCATCGCCCATGATGATGCACCAAATGCACCTCCATAGAACCATGAAGCAGGCGAATATCGAGGCCAGATGTATATCACATATTCCAAGATGGAGACAGCCGGTAAAGCGCCTCGGCCGCAGACATGACCTGCACGATATCAAGGAGATTTGTCCATAAGAGAGTTACCCCTGCCAAGGTGAAAATGTGAAGTCGAAGGCGACTGTTGATATGATGTTGCTGTGTCTGGGTACAGGGGTAGTGCAGACTCATTAAGGGAACACATGATTACACGTAGAGGTGGTTTTGTTTCAGAACTCTTTCCGGCAAGCTGTGTCTGCGGTGACTGAGTTTCTACTCCCGTATGCCTTCAGTTGAGCCGCTATCTAGACAGGTTGACTCTCATAGAATATTCCAAATGGACGGTGAGGGTAGGACTTTATGGAGTGAGCACCTTCGAAAAAAGAGTTCACCACCGGTGTGGCTACATCTCTTGGTGCTCATGCTGGGAATCGAACTCGGTTATTTGTAGCCTGTCGTCGAGTAGGCTGTAGGCGAATTGATTGTTGACCATGAACCATTCCACCACCTAGCCAGTTTGTCCTGACCCCCCGACCTAGGGGAGCGCCTCCTGACTGGTGACAGGAATTGACTTGAGGGGGTACATGAGGGCTTCTTGTAGCATGTGCGGAAGGTACGATCAAAAACTGCCTTCAGGACTGCCGGCCGATCTTCGGGAAATATGGGGCATCACGGGAGCTGACATGGGGCTCTCGGGACGGGAAAGTGGATTCTCCTGACAATAAGGTAAGGATGCAGTACGGAGTAGCCGTACGCAAAGCCGGGGAGGTCGCAAAAGGAGCACAAGCAGCAAATTTGCGCGCATGGCAACCAAGTATGTAATCTCAGCAGGATTGCCAGGCGACAACAATTTGCGAATCTCTAATCTCTATTTGCCCTTGCTGCAGTTTATTGGATCAAATGTTTTCAAGTTTATTCCTGTCGACAGTCGAGATGATTTTACGGAACCTTAAGCTTGCTCGAGAGGTCCGTGCTACGGCCCATGGCTTGCCTTTCATTTCCCGACTGAAGCTGTTAGTTAATTACGGAGACCTAGGTACATAGAACCTTTGAGTGATCACGATTACTCTTTGGTTCATTGCCGAACGGAGAGAACGAGCACTTTTAAACACCTAGGCTTCGATGCGGCATATTGGTGTTGCAGAAGCCGTTGTGCAACGGACTTGCCGGACCTACAAATCTGAGCGCGCGAGAGCAGGGAACGAACCATGTCGGTCTGCTATTCACAATCAGGTAGGCGAATTGATTAGAAATTTGGATTGAGGTCTGATGAAATACCTACAACAATGGCACGCCAGGCGACGTTGGAATCATTGGTCATGCCTACGTCGCGCGGCGTGTTCAAGATGCCTGTAACAGAGTGTCTCACGTGACGGACGGGTCAAAGAAGCTTACACAACTGAAGCGATGCTTCTAGATGTGCATGGAGCTTCCAATCAGCTTTGGAGCAAGAATCCCGTGGAAAGAAGCGGGAGACGGGATAGTGCCTTGGGTGGATTGTGGATGGTAGCCTCTGTCACGTCTCCCCACCTCTCGTCACGAGAAGCTGAAGGGCAGACGCGTCTACACTATGCTGGACAGGATCTCAGTTTGACTGAGACGTTTGATGGGGCGCGTTTTTGGTGCGGTCCATTCAAGATGCGACGTTAGCAGAAGTGTGAAGATTGGGTACGGAGTACGCAGTAAGGCACCTACCTACACTGGTGGAGACGACGCGCAGCTAATACCCGGTACCGGGTCATAAGCTCGACATGCCACAACGCGACTTCCAGCATGGCACCCCAGGCTCCCATGCCGATGAGATAAGGTACCTAAGATCACTACCTTAGCTCCAGGTAAGGTAAGGGACCTTAACGTGGGTTGGTGGGAACATAAGGTTAGATAGCTAAGGTAGATCAGAGCCCTTTGAAGCTGCAAGCCCAAGCACGTACCTTAACGGGTACCTACCGCCCCTAAGGTAGAGCTTGAGGGCTCCTTCAGAGTCTTCCAGTTCGCCTAGCACCCGGAGAGGTGGAAAGCAAGCACGCAAGTTAGAGGTGATTGTCGATTTTTGCCTCTGACGGTTCAATGTGCGGCCTCAGGCAACAAGCAGTCTCAAATATTCGCAGTTCGTTCTGAGATATGCGGCATGCCACCTTCCCGTCCTTACACGACCGACTATCTGGCACTTCCAGCGGCCTACCTGCTAATTGCCCGTACCTTACTTCGTTCAGTGCTCGTGAGGTCTCTATAAGTCTGAAGTCTGAGGTGAAGTGGTAGAAGCCCGCCTCCTGACCAAGCGTCGCATGCCCCGAAAATTGGGAAAATCCCAACCCCATCCTTTCCACTCTTCCCACTCCCGTCTGTCCTGGTCTTCCCGTCCTCCTTCCCACCCCGATACTTAGGTTGTGTCTCTCTGCATTCAAGCATTGTCGACTAAGGTACCTTAAGGTACGGAGTAGGTGTACGGAGTAGGTGCTTTGCCGTCTATCCCAAGGCGCCCCTCTCTTTTTTTCCCTCGTCCTCTCGCTTCCTCCGACCTCTACTCCCGCCTTTCCCTTTCCTCCTCAAATCACCAATCCACTTTCCCCCCTTGGAGATTGGATGGCCTCGTATGCCGACCACATCTTCAATGCCAACGTGGTCTCGATAACGTGTTTGTTACTCTACTGAGTCTTCGTTCAAGGTCGCTGTCCTCGCGCACCCGCGAGACACTCGTCCATCTTCAAACCGACCTTGCCTGATCGGCCTAGCGACCGCGGCTTGAGGGACCGATCAGTCGACCCTCGCTACGGAATAACATAACGCCATTCTCCACAGCTGGTAACAGCGACGAAGTCAGACCGTACAGACCGATCATCTCACTCACCCATTATCAGCAGCAGCAGCACCACTACCACCACCACCACACCACCCGGAACCACGGTGGTCCACCACGTCCACATCCACCTTCACTTCGACGCTGCTCCCCCGGAGAAAGAGAGAAAGAGGAACCCCCTCCCCCCCCCCCCCCAAAAGCCAAACCCAAATCCAAATCAAATACTTAGCCACCCAGAAAGGGCCACACTGCCATACCCTGAGCCACAGCCTGAGCCAGAGCCAGAAACACCAGGTCTTCCTACCCCCGACCCCCGACTCGCGCTGCTTCCCTCCTCCTGTCTCTCATCTTTCTACTCTTCCCATTTCCTTTCAAGTCCCACTCCCTCACCTGCAACTGCCTTTGGTGGCCCATCCCGTCGCCCTTCCGCCTTCTTCAACATCTCGCCCTCGCATCAATCCTCCTCCTACCCCCTCCAACCCAAATCCGCCACAGCCTCTGTCGCTGCCACGTCTTTCGACTCATTTTTTTCCTTCATCTGTGTACCAAACCATCTCACCACCACCATCGTCACCGGTCGCGCATCCCGCCATCTGTCGCGCGCCTCTGTCTACACTCCCCAGCCTTTCTCTTATCCATCCAACTGAAGGCTCCTCGTGCCCCTGCGCCCGACCGCTGAATCCGACACGACTTTGCCGCCAGCCGGCTTTTTAGCGCACCGCGTAACCACGTACACGCTCTGCGACACTCCCACCTCCAACCACAAGGTGGCTGACCGACAAACTTTTGACGACATCGACACTCTTTCTTCGCTTTCGAACAACCACCATCTTTCAATCAACTTCTCCTTTATTCATCGCATCGACCTCACCCCATCTCGTCGGGCAGACGCTTGTCTGCAGCCCGGCTCACAACCATGAACGCCAACGTCAATCCCAACATGGCCAACATGAACGCCATGGGCGGTGGCCCTGTTGGCGCGCCCGTCCCCATGATGAATAATGGCGCAGTCGCTCCCCAAGTCCCCGGCGGTCCACGACAGATGACCATGCCAACCGAAAGCCAGCGCACTCTGCTCAACACCTACATCTACGAGTACTTCCTCCGCCATCAAATGTTTGATTGCGCTAGATCCCTCCTTAATGGAGACCACCAAGTGAATGTCATGAAGGACGGCGCCAATCGCCGGAGGGACGAGAACGGTAACCTTATCGGCAATGGTCTCGGTGACGACCCCATGGACACCGACTCCAAAGACGACATTGACGCGAAGCTCCCTGATGACCTTCCCGCCCCCAAGCTGCCCATGCCTGCCTCAGAATCATCCTTCCTATACGAATGGTTCTGCCTTTTCTGGGACATTTTCCACGCGCAACGAACAAAGGGTGGCAATGGTCCCGTCAATCAATATGTCAGCCATACTCAGGTACGTCATTATCTGTCGGCGCTTCTCGGTCTATGTCTGGATCATCACTAACCGAGCTGAATAGCAGCAATCCCGCATGCGACAGAACCAACAGCAAGAACTTCTCCGCCAGATGCGCCCCGACGGCATGGCCGCTCAGCAGCAATATCACTCTCAGATGATGCGCAACATGCAAAATGGCGGTATGGCTATGAACATGCAAAAGGGCAACCTGGCACGGGCAGCCATGGCGAATAACCAGAACAAGTAAGGCCTTACAGATTCGTGCTTCCCTTCATCGTGTGCATGGTTTGCTAACTAAGGCCCCCCTACAGCCCCCAGGCCATGCAAATGCTTCAGCAGCACGCGAAGCAAACCCAGATGCAGCGAGATCCTTCGGACATGGATGGCAACCGCCAGCGCCCCTCTTCGCCTGGCTCCGGTGAAAATGCTCCTTCCCCCTCCAAGAGACCACGCCTGGACGGTGCCCCCAACTTCCCGAACCAGCCTGGAATGATGCCGAACGGAAGACCTCAGCAGGGCATGCCGGGCCAGCAGGTGGGGACCACCCCGAACGTAGCTCAAGCTCAGCAGATGCTCATCACCAACGGAATCAACCCGGCATCGCTGACCCAGCAGCAGTTTACGACATTCTCAAACCAACCACCTGCTGTCCAAGCTAAGTCCATTGCCACATATGCGGCAAACCTCCAACAGCATCAGGCTAGCCAGATGCCTAACAAAACCATGCCTAACGCGCCCGGCCCCCAGGGCCAGGGCTCACCCATGATGGCTCAAGGCCAGGAAGGCAACGGGCTGGCTGCGTACTACAACGCTGGGGAAATGGGTCCAGGAGGAATTCGGCCTGGCCCTGGCGGTGCCCAAGCCGGTGGTGGAAGTAACCACGCTCTGCAGGACTATCAAATGCAGCTAATGCTTCTGGAGCAGCAGAACAAGAAGAGGCTCATGATGGCCCGCCAGGAGCAAGATAACATGGGCGGAGGTGCCATGCCCAGAGACGGTCCCGCTGGGCCAGGCGGCCCTGGCGCACCTCCTGGTCCCAATGGTCAGCCTTTCCCAGAAACATCTCCCCAAGGCGCCAGAACCGGAGCTTCACCAAACCCAACTGAGCAGATGAAGAGAGGCACTCCACAGATGAACAACGCTGGCATTCCTTCACCGCTGCCCGAGGGCGCTCAATCGCGCGGCTCCCCCAACCCCATGAACTTCATGGGCAACCAGATGGATCCGAACATGGCGCCACACTTCTTCAAGGGCATGGGTAATCAAATGGATGGGAACATGGCCGGCAATCCTCAAATGAATGGCGGCATGCGCCCACCCAGCTCGCACCCCGGCCAGCAGTTCAACGGTCAGATGAACCCGCAACAGATGATGGTCGCCCGACAACAGCAGCAACAGGCGCAGCAGCAGCAGCAAGCCCAGCAGCAGCAGCCGCCTCAGCAGCAGGGACAGCCTCAGCAGGCCGGTCAAGGTGGTCAGCCGGTACAATGGCAGCAAGGCGGCCCGAACGGTCAGATGGTACCTCAGGGTCCTCAGGGATCGGTTCAAGGTACACCGCAGCAACGGTCGATGCCGCCGCCATCTGCACCAGCTGGCGCCAACTCCAACCGGACGAGCACTTCCTCGCCTCAACAGGCCGCAGCGGCTCCCCCGACTCCGTCACAATCAAACAAGGCGGCCCCGAAGAAGAAGGATACCAAGAACACAAAGGCAAAGGTGAGTACATGACAAGACACAGCTTGCCAAAACAAAACTAACACAAGCGCAGGCTGCGGCGGGAAAGAAGTCAGGCAACAACAACCTGAACAGTGGTACTACACCAGCCGCCGACGGTGCAGACGCGGAGGCAGCAACACCTGCTACTCCCATCACTCCTGTCACCTCTGCCAACTTCACCAAGAACGGACAAAATGCCGCCGTGCCGGCCGTGCCCAACGGCCAGGCTGCTGCTCCCGCACCTGCCCCTCAGCCTCAGGTAGCCCCCCAGGCACAACACGATGCCAACCAGAACGGAGGGTTCATGGACAACACGAACCCAATGGTGGACTTCGGTGCTATGGCGTTCGCCGACCCGTTGGTCTCGGACAATGTTCTTAACGACTTCGACTTCGACTCATTTCTACACGAAGACGGCGACAACCAGGCCTTTGATTTCAACACTGGGTCATTCGGCATGGAAGGCGCCAACGAAATTGGCGCAGACTAGACGGTTGTTGAGCCTGGCTTTTAGGTGTACGATTCCCTCTCGTCTGTGTCATGCCTTAGTTGTGCGTTAGGCGTTGTGTCGATTCCCCGGCCTGATTTCACCGTGCCTCGCCGTTGTGCAGTCAAGCGGCATGGCATTTGCGAAGCATGGCTATCTCCATTTGATTTATGGATACGCTCAGAATACCAAAAAAAAGGGTTTTTTTTACAGTCTAGAATACATCAAATCGGACTGAGCCCACATCGATTTGTTGGCATGTTGCCAACTGTAACTTCCAGCAGGGTTTGCTCGACAATCGCAGTCAAGACAAAGCAGTCGGGCTTAACTCTCGCCGCCTCATTGAGCCTGTCACTTTCCTATTTCATATGCTTTGATTTACTAATCGCATTTGGACGACGGTGTGTGAGGCAAACACTTGACGGATTGCCTCTTCGGCGGCATTCTCCAATGAGTCGTTTCGCTGTTCAGCACAGCCTCGTTCTCGACGGCGATTTAATTCCCTTGCGTGCATGTACCTGGGGTAACACGCATACAAACTTCACGTTACTTTTCTCCTTGTCGGTCGTTGGTGGACGGACCGCTTGCGAGGATTCTTGATCATTGGTTCTGGAGTTCTACTGGCAGGGTTCGCAAAGTTTTGTCGGGTGCCTTTCCTATCGAACCAGTGGGCGTAATCATTGATTGTACGTGGCATACGATGTGCGAATGCAGAGCCCGGTTTCGTCTGGCGGACCCATCAGTGTTGATTTGCAAAAGAGGTGACAGAGAGTCCAAAAGGGGGCAGTTGTACCGGTTGTGGATTGAGTTGAGAACATTGTATTTACTAGAAGGTCGGGGGCACGTTCGATCACCAGTGTCGTCCTGCTATCGTCGTTTACCCTGGGTCCTGTCAGATTATACTGTGGCGCGGTGCGGTATTGATTTACGAGGATCAATCCATCTTTTTCATATCCTGAATGCCATTAAGTATCAAAGTTCCGTCTAGCACCACCGTTAATTACTCGTAGAATTATCACCGGCTCTACTGCATTGATAATGTCGATCATGATCATGTCTTCTCAAAAGGTTTCCGAAGCATGATCTAAGGAGGGATGGCAAGCCTTGATGTGCACGAAATCTTCCGTCTTTTCGTGGCGTCTACCGCCCGCAATGACCACAGCCGTCTGGAAGTGAACGCGAACCTATCTGTGCTCACGAGGCTTTTGCGCATGGTCACAGAGCTCAGAGAGGCCTAGCCAATACTTCCGTCTGCCCTGAGCTCTGAGTATTCGACAAGGGAAATCCCCGCGTTGAGCACAGAGACCGCAGGCGTGGCCATGATCTACATACAAGTCGGATATTTTTCTAATGGTAATCTCGGGGAATTAGACGCGGGGCGGGAGGGTTTTTCTCTAAAAAAAAAAAAAAAAAAAAAAAAAAAAAGGAAAAAAAAGCTCCGGTGGCCGGATGTGGCGGCGGACGCAACGGTTGTCGATCTGCAATTTGGGGTCGGTCATGCGGCGGGCCGCCGCTTCCCCGGGATGATCGACCAACGCCGGGCCATCAGCAGGGACATCTAGAGACTAGCAGTGAGCTTTTTGTTCCTCTTCACTCTGATCTAGGGTTTAAGGTATAAGATCCAAGGATGTGTTCCCCGCAGTATGGATACGCGGCAGCCTTGTGGGAGAGGTATATTCCTGAGTAGGTCGTCGTATACGTGCTGCTATGGGGAGATGGTGAATCATATCCTTGATGCTGAGAAGACTAGCGCTGGTTCGGAATGGAGTATCTGCGTTGGCTACGTATATCGGTGACTACACAACAAACCGGCTTTGTGTAGCAAATGTTGCAGAATCTGGGTCTCTCAAGGCACGTTACAGTGAGTTACATGAGCAAGAAGTATCACATCCGCTGTCACGATTGCCATCAAATAAATCTAGTGATACTTTTGGTTTGGAGGTTTAGACGACGGGAAAGGATGCCCGTGCTGGATTTCAACATTGACTACTATGTAGGTGGTAAAACCTGAGAAGTCGCCCCTCCTCTGCGCCTGTTCAGATCCGCAGGCTCGAGAACAGACGCAGAAGGGGGGGGCAGAACGTATGAGTGTAAAGGCAGCCGCTATATATCGCTTCCAAAAAGGGGTATATACTAAGGGAGCAAGAATCATCCTGTCTTGCAGAAAGAGGAATATGCCAAAAGAGCCTTGTGCGTTTTGAATGTACCAAATCGGACATTGGGGCACTATGTAATGGCCGGAGCTCATAACATGACGGAGATATGTGATGGTAGTGTCCGCGAGGCCGAGCTCATTACGGATACAGCTATCATAGGTAGCTGCACTCAAGGCGACTGGTACACGGTAAGGTATCCGATCTCCATCATGCTTCCGTAGCCATCCTGCGTAGCATCGGTAGGAGAACCAGGCAACGTGCCGCCTGAAACTGGTTAGCATTCTCATGTACGACAGACGGTCAACCGAGGCAACCAGAGCGAGAAACATACCAACTGCTACATTCATGAGCACATAGTAGGGCATGTGACAAAGGGTCGCCCAGATACCCTCGTCCCCAATATCGCTGCCTTTGAGCTGGTTGAAGACAACACCGTCACGATACCATGTGATGGTCTCGGTGACCCAGTTGTTCGACGTGCGGTCCCACTCCAGTGCCCAAGTGTGCCAACCGTTGTCGGGCATCGAAGTGGCCACGCCACGGCCGCTGGGCTCGTTGCAGATGCCGCCGGATTCTTGTTGGCAGTGAACGGTACCCGTGGCCGTGGCCTGACCGTTGATCTGTTCGAAGATGTCGAGCTCGCCGCAGAGAGGCCACTGAACCCCGTTGCGAACGGCATCGCCCAGCATCCAAAAGGCAGGCCACATGCCCTGCTTGTTTGCGCTGTCGCCCATCCTGAACATTGACTGAACCCGCATCTTCCCTCCCGGCTGGGGTGTCCACGCTGCCTTGGTCTCGATACGTGCAGATGTCCATACGCCGCTTGCTGACTTTCTGGGAATGAGCTGAATGGTTTCACCACCCGATATTTGGACGTTCCAGGATGATTCGGTGTAAGTCTGGACCTCGTTGTTCGTGTCGATGGCCAAGGCGACGTTCCATGTGTCGCTTCGAGGGGGTGCGCCGGCGTTTCCTTGGAAGGTCTCGGACCAGATGATTCTCATGCCATCTTGTGCTGGGGGCACAAGAGCACCGACGAACGGTGTGAGAGAAAAGAGAAGTTGGGCGTATTTGGAAAGCATTTTTGTCTCGTGTGTTTGCTGTTATTGACTGACCCCTTTCTCTGTTCTTATAGTATACTGAATGAATGAATGGATTGGTATTGAAGCCCGTGGGTTCGACCTCGTCTATTTGCGAGCGTTCTGGGGATGAAAGTGAATGGACGATGAGATTCAAATGAATGCGATCACCAAGAAAAGAACGTAACGGCACTTGGCCTAGTGAGTGAAAGTGGATGCGGTAGAGAACGAGAGAGGGGACAAAAGCACGTAGTTGCCAACGGGCAGCGAGGCCGGGTCGCCTCTATATATACGGCCAGGAGAGGTTCCTGCATGGGACGGTCTGGACAACGCACATCGGGAGGAACAACCTTGTATTATTGGGACAACCTGACAAGGGAGCAGGACGACAAGGATACTATGCCGAGAGCAGACGACGAGTTACAACGGGCAAGGAGGAGCTTATGTCATGCCCTTGTTATCGCAAATGGTTGGATTAGGGTGGTTGCCCAGAGGCGGTAAGGCAAAGAAAGAGATTGACGTGGGGAGTCAGGATGAAACGCCCAGAAGCGGCCAGGAACACCCAGTGTGGCGGTGACGATGGCCTGCCTACTTCGCAACTCGGCACAGTCTTCTTGGTCGACTCTGGCTCAGCCGCTCAGGTTACTGTACGCAGTGCGGATACAACAGGAGAGCCAAGAATGGGCGAGCAAGGGTGTAGACTGCCAGACAGGTCGTGGAAGGTAGACGATGGTACATTATTAGGGCAACGAGGTGAATATGGATACAGGGCAGGGAAAGCAGGGGTTATTTTCAGTATACCAAGTACGGAGTAAAGGTGACTGGAGAGAGGAGTTCCTTAAGGGTGGTGGGCGTGGCCAACAGGCAAGGCTAGGGAGTCCTGATCTGCGTCGGACAAGACGAAAGCCGCCAGAGATAGGGGCCGGCCCAAGATCGAAACCAAGATGTGGACAAGGAAGTTGACATTGGCCTAGGACGAGCCAGCAGGTACTTTGTGTGGTGAACCGTGAGAGCGAGCGAGGGCAGGAAGAACTGGACGAAGAATGGAGCAACAGGGTTGGATCCTTGAGGATTGACTCGTCAGGAGGCGTCTATGACTGTCCTCGTCAACGATCTCCATCCATCCACCCATATCCGTACGTACACATGGAATGCTGTGGGGACAAGAAAAGAGGCTGAGGTACGATTATAGACTCTTATGCAGACGTGATATTGGTATGGGAGAGAACGGGGCTTTGAGAGCAGTCAAAAAAAGGGATGGGGCCCGTTGGCGGCGCATCCGCGCCAAGGATCGACGACGGATACTGCCTGCACTGGCCAACGGGTGTCATTGGCGGTTCATCTGTACTCGGTACTGCGAGCGTCAGTTGCATAACCTTCAATTTGGGCACAACTTGGTAGATCCACACTGCGGCCAAAGAGGGCGCAGTTAAGCGTCCAGTCGGGAAGGTCCAAAGGTCTGAAAAGGAGGTGGCCGCGGGGCATTTATCTATGTACTGCATAGAGCCTAGAGGTGCTGGGATGCCGACCAGAGAAGAGCCTCGAAAGGACCTCTGAGGACAGTATATACGAAGTACTCCGTGCTCCGTACACTAGGACTAGGGGTTTCGGACGTGGGGGTAACAAGAGCCATGATTTCCATCCATTGGATATGCTCAACTATCACCTCACAACCTCAGGTAAGGTACGTAGTCGCCTTAGTCTTACTACCTTACTGTGTACAGCCAATATGTACACAGCATCCGTAGGTATCTGCTGTGAGGAAGGAGACATGTATTCGTACGAATGTGAATAAGAAGACTGCTGACAAACAAGCTTGCTTCCTGCAATTCTTCAAGCTGTCGCCAGTGGACACGGCTGTCCCCCTTCCTTCTTTCCCATTTCCTATCAAGTTGTGCAACTGCGTGTGGCTGCGCTCAATGGTATGTCAAGCGCACTATTTAACACTATCGTTTTTTATTACTGAAGGATTGCTATAGTATATATAAACGCTACCCTGCCCCTAAATTCCGTACTATTTATCTTTGGCCCCTTTTTTTTCCTTCTTTTTTCTTATCCTCTTTTTTATTAAAAAAAATATTAAAATTAATATTTTAATAATAATAGAATAATTTTATATTAAAAAGTAATAAGAATTAGTTATTTATTATATCTATTTATAAAAAATAATATTCCTTAAAAAGTAATAATAAATATAAATAAAACATTTACATACTTATTTCAACTATATACAATAATTTAATAAATAGTAATATTTTAATTAAATAATTATATTAAAATAGGATATAATAACAATATTTTACTAATATTAATAAACAAAATTTCTTTTTTATTTCAATATAATTTTGATATAAATAGTAATATTATTATGTTAAAAAAATTCAAATAAATTAAATAAAGCTATTAAAATAATAATTAATTTATTATTTTAATTTTATTTATAATAATAAATAATAATAAATTTGATATTTTAAAAAGTATTTATAGTTTAATTTTTAAAAAATAGGTTTAAAAAGCGAGTTTTAAAAAACTTATAATTAGACTTTATAACTATTATAATAAAGCTAATATAATTAAAATTATAATATTAATTATAAACTTTAATAAAAAGTAGTTAAAAATAAAACTACTTTTTTATAATGAGTTTTAAAAAGTATATTAATTTAAGTACTAAGTGAGTATTATACTGTTTTGATAAAACTATACGTTTATACTTGTAATTTATAAAGAATTTATTTTCTTTAATAACAAGGTACTTAGGTGTGTCAAGCGGGCCATTCTCGCCAAGATGGGATCGTCAAGTGCCCCTGAATATTCAAAAGCTGCACATGAAGAGTGCAAGCACCGGGATCGCACGGGCAGCGCAGCCCAGATGCTAGAGCGGCAATGCATGCTCTGAGACAACAATTGGCAGGGTACCTTGACAGGGAGACGCCGGCCCAAATCCACAAACGGGTCTAGCACCGCTTGCAAGTTGGACCACGTCCACCTGGGACGACGGAGATTTCTTCCTTCTCAGGAGTCCCGGCTCGATTGAGTTGGTACCTTAAGAGGACTCTAAGTCTTGAGTCCACGTACACGGTACGGATACCTTAGTACGGAAAATTCCGTAGGTGGCCTCGAGATGTGCCCTTGAATACCTTACCCGCTCACAGACGAATATGCGTATCCGTACTTATGGATAAGCTGTGCAGCTCTACGATAAGCGAATGTCTTCCATCGCACGCTCGCATCGTCGCCCACAAAGAATTCCATAAGGCTTCAGCGCCGTTGAGTGCCGCCTCCGCCACTGCGACTTTGGTGCCCCCATCCATGAAACTGGAGTCTCCCGCAATGGAAACGAACTGCGTTGTCATTCTCGGATGAACAACTATAGCTGTCACGTGTCTCAAGCAAGGGGGTTTGATTTTGGCTGTCAGTGCCCAGTCATCACATCACCACACTACGCGTAGCCATGCCTTACGTCAAAATGCGCGACTGTATCATTCATGTGCTACCTTTCTCCATGAAACTGTCGTCGACCTCTCTTCCGATGCGAAAATGAGACTTTTCGTTACGGTGCAGCCAACCCACGCCGTAGTAGACCAACGAAATATTAATCGTAGTGCTAGGTATCCTGCAATGCCGCCGTGTGCTTGAACAACAGGCAATTCATGGCTACTGCTGCCCAAACGCGATTATTACATCTGCTTATGAGTCGCATTGCCGCGTCCTGGTTGGACAAACTCCATGAACTGTTCCGTGGAGTGGTGAGCTAGATTCCCTGGCTCTCTCTGGCCAATGTCAGGCAGCACGCCATGCGCAGTTTCTGGGTAGGTGTCAAGGTTTGCACTGCGGCCTGCTCGCCGTAGCTGCATAGACTTGTGAATCGAGGTCCGCGTCAGGACTTGCTGGGCCGTTTCGGCCGTATTCATCCCGCAGAGCAAATGCTATCACTGCTCGCACCCGGAACCGCGGGTCCAAATACATCTCCAAGCTTCTCACCTAGCCGCACAATGGTGTGTTCATATACTCGTGCTGCGTCCATGTATAGTCTGTCCTCGTCCTCGTCCCACGTTGTGTCCATCGCATCTTCGAGTTCAGTGTCGCTATTCGTGGATTGTGCGTCTGTCTCGTTGTCTTCCGTACCGTCGTCTCCGTCGGGTTCCTTGCTGAGAACCTCCACAATGACCAGTCGTGTCTGCTCCACCGAGCTACGGCATCGCACCATGTCTGTCATAGACATACCAGCTCTCATGCCGTTTTCAAAGCCGGGCAAAGTGTCTTTGGTATCGATATCGCGTCCGATCAGAAGGCTTGCGAAGCAATGGTCCAGCTTTCCTAAGACAGAGAAGGTAGCTTTCGGGGCAGGAGTAAAGGCGTCAATCCACTGCGTGAAGTCGCTTGCAATGTTTAAGAGGAAGGGAATCTGTATGCTCGCTACAAGACAGAGTCAGCAATAGTACCGGCGTCTGACTCGAAGCAACGCCGATATTTGAGGGAGGTAGGCGAGTTTCTCACGTGTTCCGGACAGCCATAGGACGTCGATGACGTTATGCAGGTCCTTGCAAAGCTCCGTAAAGCTCTTATAGCCTATGACATCGTCTCCGGGCTCGGTATTGCCATGCTTCTTGACATAACGGCGATTAACGATGGCGAGTCGTTCCTCAACATACCGGCGTACCGTCTCTTCCCTGTTGGAACCGGGTCGGAGCGATCTGGCGCGGGGATGCGGCAAAGCCGCACTTGAGCGCGCCGAGGCACTGCTAGGAGCAGGTGAAGGGAGAGATTGTAACGGAAAGAAGCCGCCAGGACCCGCAGGCTGCGGAGTGTCAGTCATTGCTGTGTCTAAGTATTGTTGCCGGTCACTCCAGAGTCGATGCTGCTTTGCGCATTGCCCACGAAGAAATGCCCCCAATCTTATACAGAGTCCCGCCCTTCAACGTTCTAGCGACGCGGCGTAGTGATGTATTGTTGTACAGACTGGCAAGACAATTAGAACGTCTGTACGGATACGTAGAATTACCTGAGTGAAAGGTGGTAGAAATCAAGGTAGTTAATTATTTTGGAGGGGCTCCCACTACCTACCTTACCTACCTTACCTACCTTACCTACCTTACCTACCTTACCTACCTTATCTACCTTACCTAACTTATCCGTACCTGGGTACCTACATTACCTCTACCAGGTGCTTTATCTTATCTCCGATACGAGCTACCTAGGTACCTTAGGTGTGGTTACCACCTCAGCCACAATAAGGTCTTGCCATATGTGGCTTGCGCGTGGGTGACGTCCAGTCAAAAAATTTCGGCTCTGTACGCTTTCCGCGCGAAGTCGAGCCGACCGATCGCATTTACGACCTCACATCCCGCCCCTTGCTGCAATCACATCGCCGTACACCACAACTCCAAGCTCAACTCGCAAATCGTTCATCCTTTGCGTCTTCAATTCCCATTCATCGCCATGCCTGCCAAGAGAATTGTCGTCCAGAGAGACAGCCAGCGCTCTCGTCAGCCCAAGGGCTACTTCAGATCAACATACGATGCGTTGACTTCCTCTGAGAATGCACCCATCGTTCGCAGCGTCGCCATCTTCGGCGTAAGTCATCATGCGCGTCCAAGCCACCGATCAATTGAGCTCTGCTAACGTCCAATGTAGGCCGCTGTGACTTTGCTCTCCAGCTCCTGGGGCGAGTTTCTTCTTCCTCCGTAAGCAGCCTATTACCTTGAGATCTAATTCAAGGTCGCTAACGCCTCGATTTCGCAGTCAATAAAGATCTTTCTACAATCGAATGACGGCTCATGTATAATTACGTCCTTTTTGCCGCAATAGAAGCTGGCTGTACAATACTCGAAGAAAGGTAGCCTCGAGGCTACGGGGAATGGTATTTGAGGTCTGGTGTTGACCTCAAAGCCACGGCCTGCACTGGCTGGCTTTAATGAATCTCACTCTCACGCAATAATTGTAATTTTGAATGCACTTGTACCGTGAATACATTCAATCAACAGGGAGCATACATGGCGGTTGCTCCGACAGTGTCGCAAGTCTACCTACCTAGTGTGCCTGGCTCGCCCTCTATTGACAAGGACACTAGCAGTCTAAACAAGCAGGGCGAAATTGGTAATCAAGTAGGCGGTACATAACCGCATACAATAAATTTTACGCAGGAAAACTTCCTCGGATCTACCGATTACCTTGCATCACATCAACTCCGCATTTGTGCAAGTCCCGTTGCACTTCTGATAGAGAGACATCGCAGCCCAGCCGCCACACATCTCCGTCTTGCTACCCCCACAGGGCATATCGCAAGCTCCCCAGAGCCCCTTTCTAGGCTTCCGATCATCAGCTACTGAGTTCCCGCACCAGCATTCCTTCGCATATTCAAGGCCGGCATACTGAAAGCCCTTTCCGTCACAGTACTTGATACATGTATCAACTGTCATGCTATCACCGGACGTCTTGGCGCCCTGGAGAGTCCTGGTCTGTCCAGCTGGATCGCGGCTACAGCCCAGATATTTGTACTTGAGAGTACTCGTCACGTCCTTGTAACCCCATTTGGATGCCGAGATCTGGGTCGCTGCACCGCAGGATGATTCTGCCACAGCGTTGCCTGGGCCTCGTTGAACGCTGTTGCAACCAGGCAACTTATCGAACTGGCCCTGGACTTGCTCGTCAACTTTGACGGGGACTTGGCAGTTCCTTCGGGTCTCGTCGTCAAAAAATTGGAAAACTGGGCATTTCTCGATGCTACCGCCGTTGTCGGTGCATTGAGTGATAGCCGCTTGGAGTACGTTGACGTCCCATCCATTAATGAAATCGCCGTGCAAGCCATATCCAGTCGGATCACTAGGCAGTGTAAGCAGACTCTCTTTTCATGAAAGTGAAGGTAAGGCACTGACCCATTAGACAATACGAACGGTTGCTTATCTCCGTACCATTTGTCCTTGAAATCATTGACGCTAAAGATCACTTCGTAGAACAGACTGGCAGACAAATTAGCACCTTGTGTTAATGAGTTCCCTAGGGTAATCTCACGTAACGAATCTCTTGGGGTGAGTTGTAGGACATTTCCCGTTGTCAAGGCGATCCGGGTACGCCATATGGCTTTTGTGGTCAGACGAATCGAGATTGACACCGTCCCAGCATGCAGGGAAGATTATCTGAAGACGAAGGCCATTCGGACATTTACGATTGGGAAGCTCGCTCGTTGCAGGGCCGCTGTTGCCCAAGCACACGTAGGAGATGGCCCGCTGCTCGAGGGTGTTGTTGTAGCTTCGAAGCTTTGGGTCACCCGCTAGCATCCGAAAGCCCTTGGGATAAGCGATGAGCCCTTTACTGTATTCCGGATCCTTGGCGTCCTGGCGGAATCTGGAACAATGGTCAGCTCTCTGGCTTCTTTCATCATCCTATATCTTTACTCACAAATAGTAGGCAAGCATGCCTCCGGACTGGGAAACACTAGTGAATTTGCCATCCTGACCTTGATAATAGAGGGTTGGAGTCCAGTAGTTGCTTAGATCGGCAGTCACCTTGCACGTTGAGCAAGTGGCAGCACGAGCCTGCTCATAAGTCATACTGAAGTCGAAGCCATTGCCACCCATGATGGTATGAACATGGCCTGAGAGAGCTCCCGAGTTGACAATGGGATCGGCGCGCTCAACAACCACCGGTTTTGAACAGGGCATGATGAAGAAAGCAGCTGCTTTGCCGCTTGCCCAGAGCCCAACGAGAAGTTGCTTACTTACTCTCATGATGGGCAACGATAGGGGTTGTGGCGAAAACGATGAACCGCCGTGCAAAAGAAAGGGAACGTTAAGTAGAACTAAAAGAGGGAGCGACACAGGCTACCCAAAATCTGATCAAATCGGCTAACGATGTCGCGGAATTCTGGTCAAAGATGAAAGTTCACCCAGCGAAAGTCGGAGTGGGGACTTGGAAATAGACCGAAAGCTAATAGCTCTAAGGGAAGAGCTGAAAAGCCAGGTACGCAGGCGTACGTGGGAAGAAGCAATGACGGCAGGTCTAGGAGAAGAGGGCAAGGTGAAGCAGGCCACGGTGATCTTTTATCATTCACCTTGAATGCCCATTATCAAACCCCCACCCACATCACAGGGTCTGATTAAGGACCTAGACCGGGAGGCGGAGGAGGCTTTCCATCAATGCGGCCGTGACAATAGACACGAACAAGCCATTATCTAAAACTTGAGCCACGGGGGCAACAAGGAGGGAGCCCGTGGGTGGAGGAACATGACGAGTTGGCTGAGCCTAATCTAAATGCGTGTTTAACTTCGCCAAAGAGCTGTAATGGCGTCGACAATTGGCGAAGCTCTGCTCAGCTCTTGGGCGGCGTTGGTCGGAGATGGCTCCGCGCTTTAGTCAGAATGGAGAGGTGGTCGTAAGTAACGCTTACCGGTGAAGGTTGTGATCAAGAAAAGAAGGGTATTCCGCTCAATCGTCCCGCTCGAGCTTAGCCTCCGTGTCAGACATTACCGCAGTTGTCTCTGATTCACCCATTGAGCTGGTCGAGCCAAGAGGCAGGATTTCAAAGACAAGGCGCCGCGAATCTGACGGAGGTCGAGATCTTGCACGGACGAGGTCGCTGCTTTAGTCGTGGTGAATGGGAAAATCCCGAGAGGAGACATCAAGGAGACAAGCTCGAAGCTTTAGGATGAGTTGTCTTAGACACGTGGAATTTGATCACGATAGGGTCCACCTTGTCAGAAAATGCCCCTCACTAGCTATGCAAGCATCCGCCGTCTGGCGAGCTTTCGGGCGGAAGGCGGGACGTGTGTGTAAGCCACTGCGCCGTGAGCTACCGGATTGGTCTTAGAGCCGGCTTTTCAAGACCCAAACGGAGCGCGGACGAAATGCGGTTGTAGACAAGGTGGATTAGTGTAGGCTAATAGAGAATTAAAAAGTAAGGGATGTTGGACGGCCGCGTGCCAAGCTGGGAAGACGCTAAAACGTCAACGAGAGACATTAGGAGGGCTAGGCTCTCACAATCCTCGCCTTGAGAGATTGATCCTACGGGCCTCAATACGTTGTCTCCTTGTCTCAGTTCAGACCAGGTTGACCCGCTCCGCCTGTCAGGTTGTCACCTGTTCCCGGAATTACTGACGGCTGAGGAATGTTTTCGGATTTATCATTTCCTAATTCATGGCGTGAAATCCTGACGAGGACCGACCACCCGACCAAGTTGGCAATTCCTGAGACAGGGTTGTGCCAAAATAACGATCGTACATTTACCCTGGTGAGCACAGTCTCTGATCTCATTATACTGCCCGATAACCCGACGATTGGGTAGAGACCCGTTGCGCCGGGGTGCAGAAGCTGTGTCTCCGCACCGGAAGTGGGGAATCGGGGCCAGCGGCCGGGTCGGATATGTGAGTGGGTCTCACGGGACGGAGGCAGACGTCAAGTGCATTAGGTGTTTGCCAACTCTCCCACCTGCCTTATTATCTCCGGGCCACTCCTTTGACTCACGGGCCTGACGGTGAGGCTTGATCTTGAAGATTCTTGCCTCCCCCTTGCGCCTCATCCGTCAACATCGCACCATCCCACTCGACTAGCCAAAGTATAGCCTCTGGTGAATGGCGAACGCTTAAATGGACTGCGTGACTGCGTGGACCTCGTGGCTCTTCAAGCCAAATAGCTAGGAAGATTCATTGTGGTATTCTGTACTTTCAGCTACTCGTTCGCTGTAACTGACAAAGTGTATTCAAGCTAATCTGCGTGCTTGGTCAGAGGCAGGAGTGCCAACCTGCTGAGCCGCCACAGGGTGGGGAGCGCACTCAGCAGTTGCGTCAGCAGGGGCTGAAAATGTCAGGTCGATCTTCTGGTTTCAGCCCCCACCGAGAAACGATGAAGGAGGGCAGATTGGTTTTGGCAAACAGTTGCCTTGAGACTGCCACGACTGCTCCGACTGCTCTGACCAGACGTCAGGCCAATAATAATTAAGTTGCTGTCAACACGTACGCACTCGTTTCTGGTTTGAAGAGGGGGTACAAGGGAGCATGGTACGTCGCTCTGTAGATCATATGGGCAACCCCTCTTACCCGAATAGTGGAAAACAGTCCGGGCCGGCCATGTCTTTCGATCCAGTTGGTTTGTCTCGCCAGCTAAGACGCGGGCCGCCAGAGTTCGAATGGACAGAACAAGTGAGCCAAGGTAAGGTGGGTTGTCACAAGCTAGACCTGATATGTGACATGCGACCGAGCAATATGTGTGGTGTTGTTTGCAATAATAACTTACCTTGATTTTGTTGTTTTCCTCCTCCGTGGGATACTCCTGGCAGTGAAGTCTCACCGATTCTCTCAAAGGAATCATTTGCCGTCATCTTCGAGTATCTATCTGACTTCGACCATCTGAATTGTGAACGGTTTTTTCTACTTATTGCTGCCATACGACTTGCTTGTGATTACCTTACTTGCATCTTGCGTCTTCCGCTGTTGATCCTTTACGGCTAAGGGCTTCCCATGGAGTTGTTGTATCATCAATCTCGGCATACCCACATACTATACGTGAATTATAGGGTGTGAATCACATGTAACAATGTAAGCATACACTCACATCTACTGACTCCGTTAAGGTCGATCTTTTGCGCGTGTAAAGCCGGAAAAAAACCCACCACATAAGAAAACCAAGTCTCATTGTAGGGACGAGAGCAACGCGCAAGAAAGTTCTGTTTCACTTGTAACGCTGCCGTCAATTTTGAAAGAGCGGATTATTAGTTTAGTTGAAGTGGCACCGCAAGCATAATCGATTCAAATACCTTGGACGAAATTCTCGTGTTGAAGACATTCTCGATACGGCCGAGGATGAGAATTTGGCCTCTGTTCCGACATTGGCACATGCGCAAACTATAGCTCCCAAATCGGCGCAAGCTTCGTGTTGCTGCTGATCGTCGTTGTCATGATGCCTTCTATGAGACTCATTGTGGCTTCCCTCTGGGCTCACATTACTGCCTTCGCCAACAATACAGTTCGCATGACGCTGCTGGCACTAATCTTCACTTCAACCGACTGGACCAACTTTTACACGCGCTTTGCGTCAGACTACTCCCGCGTCGCTGCAGCTGAATTCCATCTGAGAATCATGGCGGAATCGACCTCGGTGATCTTACACATCCTTGTCCAGGTATCACTGGAAATCTAGGCGTGGAATCTTTTTAAGCTATTGCCAAGACCTTGGAAAGTGGTTATTGTTTTACTGTCTTGCTTCGTGTCAGCATCTGCTATAGGCGTACGTCTGGGTCTCTACATCAACCAGATTTACGCCATTCTCATGCTTCGTCCGCATATTCCATATGGGTAGCTCAAGGTAGCGGCGTTGTCGGAGCAATCTCTTTTGCATGCCACTGCGCACTGTTAAACGTCAGGCCGATCATACGTCTGGCTAAGAACCGAGGCACTATCCCAATGAGGCAACGACTAGATGCGATGGAAGCATTCATCATCAAACACGAGATCCTGATGATTATTCCTGGTGTGTGGACCCGCGCAACACCTTCCCCTCGGACTTGTATTTATTTGATTCGATCCCTGTGTAGTCATCGTCGCTTCTGTGAATTGGGGCTCCTGGTCAAGCCTCGGGTTGGGCTCGCTGACTTACACGTCGGTCGTCGTCTTTCTACCTTCGAAGAACCTGATAGCTTCTCGGGTCTCAATTGATTCCTCGCGAGGAGAGTCGCAGTCAGTTTCGTGTGTGGCAATTTTAGTTACACCTTCTAAGACATCTCTTACCACTGGAACACAACCTAACATGTATGGGACTGGGGGCTAATATCGCACATAGAGTCCAGCAATCCACGCCAACGTGACCAGACTGGCGGCATTGACTCAATCGACATCGAGCTGCAACGAGTCGACAGTGACGATCTGAAGAAGGGACTCGTAAAAAAAGAACCGAGAGGTGAGAGTTCATGAAGACCGCGTCTCAGCTAATCGTTGATTTCACATGTTTTCTGCCTTGGCGAGAAAGACGCAAATGAACGTGTCCTGGAATACGTGAGCTTGCCTCACCAGGGCTACCCATGGTCATATTTCGCCAAATGCTCGGTTCGCAGTTGCTTCATTCACTTGTGGCATTTCAATTACATCGTTAGTTGATTCCTCAAAGAGAATGAGGTCACGCACAGCGAGGTCATAGGCCTATTGTTGCGCTTCCCCGCCTTGACTCCAAAAGACGTGAGTACAAGCTTACAGAGTGTCCTTGAATTGTGAAATTGCTTGCATGCTACTTCAGAATTGTGATCTAGGTTTGTGTCAAGCGTCAACTTACTTGCCTCTGTCTCCGTCATGTATGACTGTTACCTCGAGGACCAAGGAGAAATTTTGAGCAGTCACGTCCAGATAGTTCCTACTCTCGCTCATCCCGTAGGAGAGTCATAGCCACCGAGATTACATTGCCTCGTAAGAACTCTTCAAGTTTATTCAGGGTACCTGGGTACCTTCCGATCTGATCTGTACTAACCGAGTTGAACGGAAAGCGCGGCTCCATCAATCAAGGATGGAAATAGAGGCTGTAAGACATATCCAAGGTACTCCTGCCTCGTATCAGACTTGGTAACCGTCCATGAAGCAGAAGGAGTCTGCCGATGCGCATGGTTAGAGAGCCTTTGCTCAGCCAGGGCAAGTCCATGATCGAATGACGCTACCTGGCGACCGAATACTGTCACTCCGACATTCACTTTCATCACGGCCCGATTCGTACAGCAATACACAACTTGTTGTTACTTGTACGGTTAGAATCCTATTGCCTTTTTGTTCCTTGCCGCACGGATTGCCAGCACTCTCTTTCAAAACGCGTTCCCATGGAGAGCCACCTGCCGGGATCACCTACACAGACAAGATGCTCGCCGTCAAAGGATTTTACACGAGATGACATGAAGCCCGAACCTCTTCGACTCTCTCTCAAGAGCAAAAAGACAAACGCAGCATCCGATATTTCACAACAGCAACCTGGTGCAAGCTTCATCGAGATCGAAACTCCTACCGATGAATCCACTACGACTGAACGAGCCACCGAAAAATTATCTCGTCATCCAATACAGCCGAAAAACACGCCCCTGGCTGCTATCGTATCAAAGTTCGAGATGCTTGATGTCATGACCGATCTCGAGACACAAGCTACTGCCAATCACAATGCATCGAACGTAGAAGTGCCTCATTCGCCAGCTAACAATAGCGTCGTCCGTAAGGAGCTTGGTTTCTCTGTCAAATCTGGTCTTGCAAAGGAACCTCCTCCTGGACTAGGCTGTGAAGAAGTGGTGGAAACACAGTCAACCCCAAGCCCGAGCCAGATCTCACATCGTCGGAGTTCAACATGCCAGCCCCAGAACAGTCAACAGACTGGAATGCGACCAGTTGTAGAACAAACAACCTACGTTTTTGATCCATTTACGGGAGAGAGACAGCCCTACAAAGCAGGAAGGCCAGGAGATGGAAGACAGAGAAGTCTTGTAGCTGAAAGACGACAACTTTTCGAAGCTCCGATGAGTAAGTATGACGCCCGGAGTAATGCTGGTCTGCCCGGGATGCTGATAATCTGTGTAGGTGGCGTCAGGACAAGCCTACCACTGCCAACTTTCAGCAACAACGGTATCACGCCCCGAACATCGACACCATCTTATACACTTCCCCGGACTAAAGCCTGGAAAATGAGGTCGAACGATATCGAAGCTCTTCAAGATAGCTCTCGAGGTAGAGCAGAGCCACTTTTGGACCTAAGACCTGTCAATGCCGGTGACCAAACCGAGGCAGCAGTGGGAGGCAGTTGGACACGGAGCATCTCGAAGAGCCTTGGATATAGCGTTGGCCAAAGAAGTCATCCAAATCGCGAGAAAACACAAAGGGAAAATATCTCCGTCTCCAGAGGACAAAGAGGCAGAGGGAAGCTCTTCGGGCTTTGGCCTCGAGCCATGGATGCCCTCCATTCACGAGACGCTTCGATATCGAACTCAGAGCAAGTAATTACCAAATCACCAGACTGGCCAACGGATCAGGTAGCTCTTGAGATGACCCAGTCCGTTTGCAGGGATAGTACGAGGTCTTCGGTCCCGCAATCAGAATCTTGTGAATCCCAAAAGAAGCTACGCTCAGGACCTACAACTTCCACGACAGCGCTACCGGACTCATCCGGCGATGCTGCTATCGTGACAGCGCAAAGCAAAGTGGCGAGTCTGAGAACGCTGTTCGATAAGAGTGCCAACTATACTGGCCCAAAAAGCGGCTCGCGACTGAGGCGCAGTTATACTGGACCAACAAATAGGTCGTCTGCTAACAGTAACTCACAGACGGGTTTCCAGTATGGCCACGAACAACAGTCGCAGTATGAAATATCCACGGATCGTGCTATACGCCGTTCTATCCAATCGACGACGGGCGCTCACATATCTAAAGGATCAACCTCCTCTTCTTCTTTGAAGGATCGAATCAATACTCTAGAAGCCATCTGTCGGATGGATGCGGAGATGAGGCCCTCGACCAATAAAACGATCTCGACACAAAGATCGAACGCTACTGGGCCAAAGCGCGAGACAGACGGATATAAATCTCATCTCGAGAATCGATTCGAAAGCCTGGGATTCAAGCGCGGTCGCGAAGTATGGCGGAAGATATCCGCATCATGGGAGAAAGGCAGGCTAGAAGAGGGCAAGAAAGATGGAAATGACCACACAAAGCAGAATGTGGCCAAGTCATCAGAGCCCCCTACCTGGCAAGAGTCCTACCTGATTACTGCTCGATCAGATGACAAACAGCTGGCCAACTGTTCGCCAGAGAAGCCCGAAGCCCGAAGCCTGGCTGCGTCTGCGTCTGCATCGATGAGGGACAGCTCCCTCCGAAAGAGCACGTCGGCCATTCCCCGGGAGTGTCTGATCACCGGTATCAGTCTTGACGGCTGTCCAGCGGAACAAAAGGGAGCCCTGCCGCTCAGCACTACTGATCCAGTCACCACTTCTTACTGGTGGCAATTTGGGTCAGCGTCCTCTCACGCACCTTGGAGGACTAAGTGGGACGCTCTGTCAGGAGATGTTCATGGAATTAGTTGGGGTCGATGGCGCGCACCACGAGACAGGGGAATCGTGGCGGCCGATGCCGAATGTCGAATGTACCATCCTCGGCCATTGCCTACTGTGCAGCAGGGTAAAATGCGCAAAGCTGCCAATCGGCGAAGTGAAACGAACATCAGTAGTGACAACTTATTCAATGTCGGACGGGCTAGGTAGCAGTGTTCCTCAATGATGCCTTAGTATAGAGCAAAATACTAATTGTAGTGTACCGGCGGGAGAGACCTGGAGGATGAAGGCCGCAAGGCTATGGTGTATGGGACTGGGAATTGGCCAGCAAAGGGATCGCCGGGCACAAAGAGAATAGTCTTAGTGAAATTTTGGTCTGCTAAAGTACTTAGCGTACTAGAATATCATAATATTGGAGCGTAACGTGGCTACTCGACTACGCTGCCAGCCCCATCCCCTTCCCTATTTTGCGCACTAAAGCTTTCTTCAGATACCACTCCCTAGCAAGGGATCGTGTCGTCTTAGCAAATACTGCTGGTGATACCCTTCCGCGTTCCACGGCGCGGCCCAAGACAAAAATTGTATCCCCGATGGCTTTCTCTTCGGCCACCAAAGCGTATAACTGGTTGGCTACGACTGTGGGCGCTACCAGAAGCTCGTCGATATCAGGTGCAGTTTGACGTTTTGATCCCTCGATAACAGAATCGGCTTTTCGCAGCGCGTCGATCAGGATATTAGCGTTAGACTGAAGTAACCCGGATGTTTGATTCAAGGTTCCCATCTCCGACTGAAGTGTCGAGTAGGCAGATATCATAGCTGTACGTTGCGCCTGTAAGCCTGCCATGCTGGAGTCATTCTGCTGTCTGCTACGTTGTCGAAGGGAGTGAAGCGTTTGCGCTAGTTGGTGGAGCAATGCATCCTTTTCCGGGTTCGGTGGAATCGGTGGCGCGGGAACCGATGACGGCGAAGGTATGCTAAGAGTGAGGGGTGCATCGAGCAAATCTGGCGGCGGCGGTGGCTTTGCAACCTGCTGTTGTGGCGGCGGATGCTGCTGTAGTTGCTGCGGCGGAGGTGGTGCCTGATACTGCCCGGCCGGTTGCCAACCTGGAGGTGGCCCTCCGTATTGCTGAGAGCTTTGCTGGTACGACATAGGGGCCCCTGAGTGACGAGGGGCAACGGATTGAGAAGGGTGTCCGGAACGGAATTGCGGTTGTTGTGTAGTGTCTTCAGTCTGGTGCGGAGATGAGGCGAGGGGCGGCGGCGGTGGATGAGAGGAAGGTACGGGTGGTAGAGGCGGTGCTGAGTCGTACCGAGAATGCACTTGGCTTTGTGGACGACTTGACTCTTGAAGATTGAGGCCTTCATGGATGCTTTGACGAGCGGCACCAGGGGGTAGAGGTGGGAGAGGAGGGCCGTTTCTGGCATCTGGAGGAGGTGGTGGGCTTCTATACGGTTCGGTGCTTGTCGTTTTGGGCGGCGGAGGCGGAGGTCGCGATGCGTCTGTAGGGGTTTGAGTAGGCGGGCGACTCGACGGACGAGCTGCCAACTCATGTGGAAGAGGCGAAAAAGGGGGAGGGGTCTGGGCGTGTGATTGCGGTGGACGCGATGCCACGGGTGGCTGTGGTTGCTGTGAGCCTTGTGGTCGGGCAATGACTGGTGGCTCTTTGGCGAAGATATCTCTCAAGATGGCTAGAAAGTCAAGAATCGTGGATTTCTAGCACGCTAACCGTCAGAATGGGAGAACAACCCGCACAGCCCAGGGCCGGGAAGATAAGAATGAAGACATACATCCCAGAAGGCGGCCCAGCCTACGAGGTATGGGTGATAGACTTGGCCTTGAGGATCTACATGCTGACCGGGGCGTACCATCATGGACTCTGTCGGAGTGACATAGACCAATGGAGCTTCTCGTGGGTAGGCATGAGGCACCCAGACAGATATGGGAAAGCGATATGTGGTGCCCCTGAATACAACGGGTATGGTACCAGAGAGGCGGAGAAGTAGGGCTGACGAGCCATTATCGTAAGCTATGAACGGTATCAGCACGTATTCAGCAAGGTTATGGTCGCGATCGATGGCCGTACTGTGGACGTCGGTGCGCGGAGATAGAGATGGGTAGTGGGAGAGCGCCTGGGCTACATCGTTGTAGGTGCGATTCACATCGTGGTATTCCTTGGACAGGGCGGCGCATCAGTCAAGCACAACGGAGCCAAGAGTTGAAGACAACATACACTTGTCAAAACACTGTAAAGCCAGTTCAGGACATGTTGCGGCACGGGCATCGCAGAGACGCAGAGAGAGCTCCGGCACGGGGGAGCCGATACGGAGTTCGGGCAGGAGGCCAGTGGAAGTGAAAGCGGATGCGCGAGCGGCGAGCGGGGGAAGGTGCGACGCGGATTCAATTCATAGGTGCATGCCGGGGGCCCTAGGAGTAGAGCAGGGTTGTGATGCTGCAGCGGTGTCTAACAGTAAGGTCCGGGGTGAGAATCGGCGCGATCGGGTGGGCGTTCGGTAATGAGAGATGTCGGATAGCGAAATTGGACGGCGCCGCTGATAGATTTCGCGGAGAGCTTGCAACGGTGGAAGCGTTCCTAACCAGTGGAGGTAGGCAGTTAGGTAGTTCGGACATCGGTGGTTGGGCGCCGGTGGTGGATGGCAGGCCGCAGATGACGCACCTCAGCTTGGGTGGAAAAGGTGGGGCCGCCGTGAAGGTACACCCCGCGTCGCAGTCAAATTCCATTGCTTACATAGTAGGTACCTTACACCTGTGACCTGAGGTGGACTCCATCGACGTTCAAGAAGCCCTTCATCCTGGTGTTCGATCTCAAAGATGACTCGAGCAAGGTTGGTTGAGGTTGGACGGAAATCGCCCATTCGTCCATTAGTAGGTACGGGTAAACCAAAACACTGATGGTTCAGCATCATCATCATCACTTTGCACCATCTACATCACAGCCATGCACTTGGAAATGCTTGCATCGGGACATGGGCCATCTTGTATATTGGCTTCCTTTGAGATGGTTCAAGAAATACATAGCTGCACCATGCGCGCCCTTCAATGAAAGCGCAAGGTCTGGGAGCTTGTACAAGAGACTTGCCTATCAACGTCAAGATAGCAAATTGGGCTGATGACGGCAACAAGCATTGAGGCAAATCTTGATACTACCTAGGTATATTTCCACGTCGCAGCGTAACCCGATGATCGATGACCGATGATGGCCGGCATCGGACCCGCACGGCCGTTGATGTTGTCAATTGATCTCATGGTGTCAAGTTGGCTGGATGAAAGGCCGAGCACGGAGCGGGCCCATTCTGATTCAATGCTGGCAACTTGCTTGCCTGACATGTTTCGGGTTGGTCGGGTCCAGCTCCAGTTCCTTTTAGCATTCGGTTTGACACGCTTTGTCATCTTGGATTGTTCTCCGTCTTGCTTACATTCTCAACCCTCCAGAAGCCATGTATCCTACAAAGCCGTGGACCTTGGTAGCCTCTACGCATACTTTGCACTCCTCTTGGTACGGGGTATCTTATAATCGTGTTGTTACGGTAAATCCCGAAAATTGTCTTCGCTCTACTGGATGCTTTACTTCATTGATACATTGGCATGGTGGTGCCACATTCTCTCTGAAGGTATTGAATCATTGGATGTCATGTTCACTCATATGGTGCCACTTGCTCGGGGTACGTGCCCCGCCAACCCATTGTATGTACCGTCCATGTTTCGCATTGGGCGCTTTAACCGCTCCAAGGAGGCGGCGGCACAAACACTCGACTCTACTACCTACCTAGCAGAGTTACCTAGGTAGTCACTCTAGGTAGTCACCTAGTCTTGCATCCGTACTCTCGGCCGTCACATTTCTTCACCTGCAAAGAAGAAAAAATGGTCTCGGGGGAGACCCTGAAACCCATTTCGCCTGTCCAATCCCACATAGCCGATGGGGACCGCTGCGCGCATTATTAAATAAAACAACCGGCACACGCACACCCCTTCCGCTGAAGTTACCTCCATCTCTTGTTTCTTTTCACGCGACATTAGTTTTTTTTTTTTTTTTTTTTTTTGAGAACTAACAACAACTTGGAACTGTTTCCGCTCAGCTCTCACATTACGTTGAATGCTTGCTGCTCCAAGGATCTTTCGCACGGCTGAGGAGTATTCCAGCAAATTCTGGATACTCCTTGCGTCAGGACCTTTTTGAACACTGTCTACTACCTCACTGAACCACAATCACAACCAACTCTCAAAATCGCAACCATTCATTGGAGCATTTCTGATCTTTCGATACTTCTGAATTCTCAGCAACTCGCTCGACCACGCTCAGAAACACGTCTCACTCGCAACAGAGGCAATAACACGATATAGACAACACTCAACTATGCTACCCCCCATCCCCGAGCTCTCCGACTATGGAATCTCTGCAACCCATGGATTTCTACCGGACGTTCTCCCGTTGACGCAGCTGCCGGACCCCTACTATAACAAGTGGGAGGCCATTGTCGCCAACTTACAGGCACTCGTCCTCAGCCGCCGCCTTCGTCCGGTTGTCGACCGCTTGCCTGTTCTCTCCACCATCGGTCTGGAACACGACGCAGAATGGCGGAGAGCCTACTCTTTGTTGTCTTTCATGACTCATGCCTACATCTGGGGTGGCGACGAGCCTTGCGATCAACTCCCGCCCTCCATCACCATTCCCTTCCTAAAGGTCTCGAATCATCTCGAGCTGCCCCCGGTTGCTACCTACGCCGCATTGTGCCTTTGGAACTTCAAGCCTCTTTTTATCGACGAGGACATTGACAACCTCGAGAACCTAGCCACTCTCAACACCTTTACTGGTTCTCTTGACGAGTCGTGGTTCTACCTCGTCTCTGTCGCTATCGAGGCCCGTGGTGGTCCCATCATCCCCCTCATGCTGGGGGCCGTGGCTGCTGCTCGCCAAGGAGATATCTCGACCGTCACACGGAGCTTGCGCACCTTTGCCGAGCGGTTGACCGACCTGACCATCATATTGCAACGTATGCACGAGAGTTGTGATCCCAACATCTTTTACAATCGCATCCGCACCTTTCTTGCTGGGAGCAAGAACATGGCCGAGGCCGGTCTTCCTGACGGCGTCAACTATGACGATGGCTCTGGAAAGGAGGACTACCGTCAATACAGCGGCGGTAGCAATGCTCAGAGCAGTCTGATACAATTCTTCGATGTCATTCTTGGCATTGATCACCGCCCAACGGGCGAAAAGCGGGATCCCTCAACCGAGTCGGAGCGCGAGTCCAGGGCTCCGGTCCCAAAGCACAACTTTATCATGGAGATGCGCCGGTATATGCCTGGACCCCATGCTCGCTTCCTCAAGGATGTCTCTGGCATTGCCAACATCCGCGAGTTTGTCGAGACTCACAAGCACGAACGTGACTTGTGCCTTGCCTATGATGCATGCCTCGCCATGCTTAGTGCATTCCGCGACAAGCACATAGCCATCGTCACTCGCTACATCATCCTCCCTTCACGCGAGGTGCGTGCTCGCAGCAGGTCGAGAAGTCCTGAGGCTACGCGCTTGCGTGTTAACTTGGCCACGGCCTCTCGCCAACGTCAGTCAAACGCCCAGGGTAACAACTTGCCGGCTGCCGACGGAAAGAAGAACTTGAAGGGTACAGGTGGTACTGCACTCATCCCGTTCTTGAAACAGGCGCGCGATGAGACCGGTGAGCCGGCGATCGAAGAATGGACCCGTCGCTTCATGCGTAGAACTGTAAAGTCTGAGGGCAGCGGCGATTTCTTCTTGGGTAAACCAGACCAGCCTAGCCACAACGTCGAAGTTGGAGTCGGAGGTTTAGCGGGGACGTGGACCATCGATGATGACTTTGGTGGCATATGCCATTACTGATGCAGACATCAGTGCTGCTGGAGAGGTGTAGATGTATGCGCTACTGGCGTGAAACCCAACGCGCAACATATTGCTCGAAGCGTGTCTAGAAATGATTGGGAAATCAGTTCATAACTACCAGTCGAACAGAATTGATTCCTGCCATTGAGACTTTGACTCCCGTGCTTGACGGCCTTGTTGGCCTATACTTACAGGAAGGTTAGTCTTCGTGCCTACTGCGTACTGTTGGGTTGCTTCAGTGCCAAGTGACCACCAGCGGATAAATGTGGACATCAGTTTCCATCAACACGACCCTTCCTCCATTGGCAAGTGTTTTGGGGCACAAGGCGAAGCTGCTATCACTCTTTATGGCAGGAACTTCCTATAAGGTACAGTGAGTGAAGTATCCAGGAAAAAGGAAATGACTTCTTCAAAATAGCCGTCAAATATGCCTGTTGCATAACCGGATTGCCTGCGAAAAGTGAAATGGAATGGATAGCGGAAAGAGCCGACAACCCCCATCGTTCATCGAAATCGGGGCTACCTAGAGTGACATCCTGATGAATGTCGAATTAGCTGCCTGTTTACCCTGGACCGCCAATCAGAATGAGTTGAAGTTGGCCACCCTGTTGAATGATGGCAATGAGGTTTGTGGATTTGGTCCTTTCATTCATTAAGATGTGTCTCATCTGTTGCCTCCAGGTTCCGCGAGGGGAAAACAGCCTCCGCCACGTGATCCGCCAGGAAGGAGCTGTTGTGGGGCTCCTGCCAGACAAACTGTACTGCGTACGAATTGCAACGGATACCTCAAGGCACGAGCGTGGAAAGATGCACTATTACAAAAGAGGTTAGCCTATCGCCCCCTGCCGCGTTCTGGCTTGAGCCTCTCAAACCCTCTCGCGCCTGCTACCTCCAAGACTGTATTTTCGAGAGAGTAAAAAACCACCACCCAACGAGGCTGGTCATCTGCATCGGCCGTACACCATTGCATCACCCACCCATTACATATTGAATCGGCATCGCGTTGAGCAGTCGGTTTTCCAATCTCGCGCCTGGCTTTGTTTCTCTTTTCATGCCCCAACCGAGCTGAAGAGGCAAACTCGCCTGTGCTCTGCGTCGTGATTGTTAATCATCATCGTCGTGGGAACCTGACTCTTACCGCGACTCGCCGCTTCTTGCTCGTCGAACACTGCCCCGGAACTCGATTGCTCGCAGACTCGACTACCAGACGCACCACTGTAATAAATTACAAGGTCGACTCCTGCTCACTCAACCCGTTTCCTGTCTGGCATCCGTCATTGCACACGCAGGTGCCAACGCCTCCGAGATGGCCGACTACGATGACTACGACTACGACGGGTACGTCGAAGAAGACGATACCAGCATCACGCCCGAAGACTGCTGGACCGTCATCTCTTCCTTCTTCGAGTCCAAGGGTTTGGTTTCTCAGCAGGTCGACTCCTTCGACGAATTCACCTCTTCAACCGTCCAAGAGCTCATCGATGAGTACTCCCAAATCACCCTAGACCAGCCGAATCCTATGTCAGACAGCGACAAGGTCATCGCCCTCCGTCGATACGAAGTCAAATTTGGCACTGTCATGGTCTCTCGTCCATCCATCACCGAAGCTGATGGTAAAGTTACGACATTACTTCCCTACGAATGCCGCGACCGCAACCTCACTTACGCCAGTCCCCTCTATGTTAAGATCACCAAGAAGGTCTCGATTGCGGTAGAGAAACCGGTTCCGCTGAATGAGCTCGACGAGGAACAGCAGGACGAACTTGCAAACACTGGCGAGCACCCTACCAAGTTGGAGTGGGAAGAGGAGGAGAGCGGCGAGGATTATGGCGCCGACAAAAACAAGTCAGATGATATGAAGGACATGATTTTCATCGGTCGCATGCCCATTATGGTCAAGTCCAAAATTTGCCACTTGAGTAGCGAGCAGGAGGATGACTTGTTCATGCTGAACGAGTGTCCTTACGACCAGGGAGGCTACTTCATCATCAACGGTAGTGAAAAGGTCCTTATTGCTCAAGAGCGATCGGCCGCCAACATCGTTCAGGTTTTCAAAAAGGCCCAGCCGAGTCCATACTCCTACACAGCTGAGATCCGCAGCGCTCTCGAGAAGGGCTCTCGACTCATTTCATCTATGATGCTGAAGTTATACAGCAAGGGCGACGCCGCAAAGGGCGGATACGGCCAGACTATCCACTGCAGTCTGCCCTATGTCAAGGCCGATCTGCCGATCGCCATCGTCTTCCGAGCTCTGGGCGTGGTATCCGACGAGGATATCCTCAATCATATTTGCTATGACCGAAATGATAGCCAGATGCTCGAGATGTTGCGGCCATGCATCGAGGAGGCTTTCTGTATCCAGGACAGAGAGGTTGCCCTTGACTTCATCGGCAAGCGTGGTAGCAACCACAACATTCCCAGAGAAAAGCGCGTGAGAACTGCCAAAGACATTCTTCAAAAGGAAACTTTGCCGCATATCTCCCAGAGCGAAGGCAGTGAGACAAGGAAGGCATTCTTCTTGGGATACATGGTCCACAAGCTGCTTCAATGCGCCTTAGGTCGACGCGATACCGACGATCGTGATCACTTTGGCAAAAAGCGCCTTGATCTCGCCGGTCCCCTTCTCGCCAAACTATTCCGCAACATCGTCCGCCGCATGAACCAGGAGCTATCTGGCCATCTCAAGCGCTGTGTCGAGTCTAACCGGCAATTCAGTCTTACTCTCGGTGTGAAGCCGCAGACTCTTTCCAATGGATTGAAATACTCTTTGGCGACTGGTAACTGGGGAGATCAGAAGAAGGCCGCGAGCTCGACGGCTGGTGTGTCTCAGGTATTGAACCGCTACACTTTTGCGTCTACGCTATCTCATCTTCGTCGCACAAATACGCCCATTGGTCGTGACGGCAAGCTGGCAAAGCCCCGGCAACTTCACAACACGCACTGGGGTTTGGTCTGCCCGGCTGAGACGCCGGAAGGTCAAGCTTGTGGTCTGGTCAAGAACCTGTCTCTCATGTGTTATGTGAGTGTCGGTACGCCCGCTGAACCCATCATCGACTACATGATTCAGCGAGGCATGGAGGTTCTCGAGGAGTACGAGCCACTGAGGTATCCCAACGCCACCAAGGTCTTCCTGAATGGTGTCTGGGTTGGCGTGCACCAAGACCCAAGAATTTTGGTTCCTGATGTTCAGGGCACCCGCCGGCGAAACGTTATTTCCCACGAAGTGTCGCTCGTCCGTGATATCCGAGACCGCGAGTTCAAGATCTTTTCCGACGCCGGCAGAGTCATGAGACCCGTTTTCGTCGTAGAGCAAGGTACCAACGGCATAGTAGCACAGGGATCGCTCGTACTGCAAAAGGCAACGGTCAACGAAATGCGCGAGCAGCAGGAGAACCCTCCAGATAACCCGGTTGACAAAATCACTTGGGAGTCTCTTGCCCACAGCGGAGTTATAGAATATCTCGATGCCGAGGAAGAAGAGACAGCCATGATTTGCATGACGCCCGAGGATCTGGAAATCTACAGATTGCAGAAGCAAGGTCAAGTGGTCGAGGACAACACCGATGGCCCCAATAGCCGTCTGAAGACTAAGATCAATCCCACAACACACATGTACACTCATTGCGAAATCCACCCCAGCATGCTCCTGGGAATTTGCGCCAGCATCATTCCCTTCCCCGATCATAACCAGGTATGCCAATCCCTGCTTTTATTTGATAATCAAGCACTGACTGTTGCCTTCCACAGTCACCTCGTAACACCTACCAGTCCGCCATGGGCAAGCAAGCCATGGGCTTCTTCTTGACCAACTACTCACGCAGAATGGACACGATGGCCAACATTCTCTACTACCCTCAAAAGCCGCTGGCTACCACGCGGTCCATGGAATTCCTCAAGTTCAGAGAGCTTCCAGCCGGACAGAACGCCGTCGTTGCTATTGCCTGCTACTCTGGTTACAATCAGGAAGATTCCGTGATCATGAATCAGAGTAGTATCGATCGTGGCCTTTTCAGAAGTCTGTTCTTCAGATCGTACACTGACTGCGAGAAACGCGTGGGTATCAATCTTGTTGAGCAGTTTGAGAAGCCCTTCAGAAGCGATACCTTACGCTTGAAGCATGGCACCTACGACAAGCTTGATGATGATGGCATTGTAGCACCGGGAGTTCGTGTCTCGGGTGAAGATATCATTATCGGAAAGACGTCGCCCATAAGCCCGGACAACGCTGAGATGGGCCAGCGAACGGCGCAGCATGTCAAGCGCGACGCCTCCACCCCACTCAGAAGTACCGAAAACGGTATTGTAGACCAGGTCATTGTGACGACCAACCAAGACGGCCTCCGTTACGTCAAGGTCCGTGTCAGAACAACCAAGATTCCACAGATTGGTGATAAGTTTGCCTCACGTCACGGCCAGAAGGGTACCATTGGTGTCACTTATCGGCAAGAAGATATGCCCTTTACTGGCGAGGGCATCACGCCGGACATCATCATCAACCCCCACGCAATTCCGTCTCGCATGACCATTGCTCACTTGATCGAGTGTTTACTCAGCAAAGTCTCGACATTGAAGGGAATGGAAGGCGATGCCACTCCTTTCACAGATGTGACTGTCGACTCAGTCTCGCAGCTCCTCCGAGATCAAGGATACCAATCGAGAGGATTCGAGATCATGTACAATGGTCACACTGGCAGGAAGCTGCGAGCCCAGGTCTTCTTCGGACCGACTTACTACCAGCGTCTGCGCCACATGGTGGACGACAAGATTCACGCTCGTGCGCGTGGACCTGTTCAGATCATGACCAGGCAACCTGTGGAGGGTCGTGCTCGTGATGGAGGTCTTCGTTTCGGAGAGATGGAGCGTGATTGCATGATTGCTCATGGCGCGGCTTCTTTCCTCAAGGAGAGACTTTTCGAGGTCTCGGATGCTTTCCGAGTTCACGTTTGCGAAATTTGCGGCCTGATGACGCCTATCGCGTAAGTTTCTCTTGATCTACTATTTCACGCAGAGCAGTACTAACTCGATATCAGAAACCTCTCGAAGCAGTCGTTCGAGTGCCGCCCGTGCAAAAACAAGACGAAGATTGCACAAATTCACATTCCGTACGCAGCTAAGCTTCTGTTCCAGGAGCTGCAGTCAATGAACATCGCCGCCCGCATGTTTACCAACAGGTCCGGAGTCTCCATCCGATAAAGAGACTAGCTGTGGAGGAAAGGGACATTTGAAAAACAGGTTGCCGAGCGGGAGTCCCGGGTCATGGAGGTAGCCTGCGAGATGAGAATGGCTGAGCAGGCAGGCAGGGAGTATTGGGAGGTGATTGGTTGTATTTGGCGTCTTCGAGGCTGGGGAACTATATTCTGGTCACCCCATTCACTCGCATCTTTGGGCGAGCCATAGAAAACTTGGCAGATGACGCCTCCATGTGTCTTGTATTAATGACATGTACCATTAAAACATTGATAAAGAAACTAAGAATCGATGGGCAAAGGCAGAAACGACGTGACCACAAAAAAAGCCCAAAGCCTTGGGCATTTTGCAGTAATATTTCCTGCGTATCAATTTGAACGGAATATCTGGCTCCGTACCCGAGTGAAGATGAAGTAGCATCTGCTCCTTCCTTCCTGAGTATTGTTCCTGGTCAACGCGAATCTCGCTGATATGTATGGGCGTGCGACACCGCAGTAGTAGGCTTTTCCACGCGTGGCTTCGCAACATTTTGGCGATTACTTTACCTTGATTGTGATGCAATGCCCCCGTTTAGTGTCATGCCATCTCTCCAGCTTTTTCTATCCTCAACAGTGAGAGGAACTCATGGGTACTATTCCTCGTTTCCGAGGCCCTCTGCTCATCTCTTTATCATACAAATGCGCCGTGTTTTCTTCCCCCCGTCGATCCGGCCCTGTCTTCGTATTGCCTAGCTGTCGGGTACAGACAAGACAGACTATCGGCTACAGATTATGTTTGTATGCCACTTGCGCTGGGTTGTGAGGGCGCCGTCGCATCTCTGACGGTCTGCTCACGCTTGTAGTCCTCCTCGAGAGCGCGCTGCATGTCGAAGTCGAGTTGGCGTTCTCGCTTGATGCGCTGCTGTTCGATGTCGCGTACCACTCCTTGATGCATGGCCTAAGCACTCTCCTTTAGATACAGATTCCTACGGCAGCATTGATGATCCAAGGTGGTACATGCCTCTTTTTCGAACTTTTGTTGGAAATGGACCACGACAATGGTGCTAGCGGCGAACAGCGATGTCGCGGCCAGCGTAAGCTTCGATGCCCTGGACATTGTTGGAAGACGATGGCCGAACGTGTGGGTGGCTTGTGGAAGCGAACGGTTTGCAAATCTTGAACAGGGGATTATCAAAACTCTGGTGATGTTGGTGGTTCGATTTCGGTGTTTGAATCTCTCCCCGAGAGCGACAGCATCCGCCGCGTCGGTGTTGGTTCACTCAGTTCTCGATTCGACTGCAATTATCCGTAAAACAGGGGCCAACAAACGTCGTTGCGTACCTGCTGGTTCCAAGATATCTACCGCAAGTTAGGTTCACGCAATTATCGTCTTCAACACAGGCATTGCAGAGCACACTACACGCCTCGACTCGCAAGAGCAGATGTCTAGTTGCACGTTACGCAGTACCTTAGGGTAGGTAGTACACAAATGCCTGAGGCGGGTGCCTCACCTGTATCTGTCAGCGTCCCCGCTAGCTCCTTACCCCACTGCCTGAGAGGATACCAAGCGTGGCAAGGTAGGTAGGTAGAAGAGAGACGGGAGCTTGAGGTGGAGGGTCGAGGTCGGAGGTACAGTGCTCGCGGCGCTACGGTTGTGCACTGTGACCTTCCTTGGCACCTAGCTGGAGTAGGTACCTCGCCTTACGTTCACTCCGTCACCAGCGCACCCCAGCTTTCCTAGTCGCCTCCTGTTACTTGTGATTATTGACAACTACCTTACCTACGGCTTCAACGCATCTCCTGCATTCGCTCCTTGTGATATCAATCGGCCAGCCGTCTCGAATCGCGCAATCATCCTACGTTGCTTTCTCCGCTAGCTACACCTGCAACAATACTACACAATGGTGAGGACGTGCGACGCGGATAGGAACGTCATCTCCTCAACTTGCAGCAAGCTGATTTGGCACTCTACAGTCGGCTCAGAACTCAGCTGGTATCCAGACCCTCCTGGACGTACGTGCCCTCCATCGCGACACTCCATATCGAATTGTCACTGACCTAAGCGATGCAGGCAGAGAGGGAAGCTTCTAAGATTGTCCAAAAAGGTATGCACAATGGTACATGTTGAAGTGACCGGTTGACTGATGACTGAACCCTATCTAGCCCGCGAGTGTAGGTTTCGATGCCGATCAATCCTGCTGCGACTATGACATACTCACGCAATATCGAAATAGTCCGTACGAAGCGGGTGAAGGAAGCCCGAGACGAGGCCAAGAAGGAAATCGAGGCATACCGCAACTCTAAGGAGGACGAGTTCAAGAAGTTCGAATCTGAGGTATATATATCTGTCGTGGATACCGATACCGCTTCGAAACGATCGTGGTGCTGATAATTCCCTAGCACTCCCAAGGAAACAAAGCAGCCGAGGACGAGGCGAACAAGGAGGCCGAAGGAAAGATCAAGGAGATCCAGGGGGCCGGAAAGAAGAGCCAGGACAAGGTCGTAGCTGACCTCCTGAAGGCCGTTTTCGAGGTGAAGCCTGTCGCGCCGACTGCCGCATGAGCCATTATCAGCATGCTTCATAGCATCAAAGCATATTGATAACGAGTGGATCGGACACGCTATGCGGAGCATACGAAGAGAAATGAAGCCAGCACTCTTGTCCGAGGAGGGAAGAGGATGGCGAGGACGCGCTCACTGATTGCCGATGACGCGCGAAGCCAGGACAGCAGACTGAAGCGCAAATTATTTGCGCGGTGTGACCGGAACTTTGGAGAATCGCACCTACATAGATCAGGTAGCTGTGGTAAAATTGTATTTTGCTAGCCTATCCTTCCCTTTTTCTACTTCTCCCTCTTTTTCGTCTTTAACTTCTTTCTCTTAAACTAAAAAGTCCACGAGAGTGGTGAGCATATCGGAGAGATCCTTGTGCTCGGGCTTTTCCAGGTTGAGGTCAGATCGGTATTCTTCCAACGTCGCTTTGATGGCTGATAGACCCTTCCCTTCATCAGCCAAAAGCTTCTGCACCTTCCTTCTAGCACCAGAATCTTCGGCTATGAGCCAGGCCAGGACAACATCGATGTTCCAGAAGCTGTAAAGGCCTTCCTCGATCCTCCTCATGAACCACTCGCCTTCCGAGAGCTCAATTTCCTCGTTGCTCATGCCAATTCGCTCTTGCTGAATCTTTTCCTGTTGTGCATCCAACATGGAACTATACCTCCTCCGACACTCGTAGAGCCGATCGAGCTTTTCGTAGTCCTTCTCCACAAATTTAGCTAATGTCCTGATTCTCTCGGCAGAGTCGGCGGGCAAGAATCGTAGCAAGGACCTGAATACATCAAACAGGCTTTCTGCCATCTGCCTCTGGGTTTTGCTCATCTTCTTGAAAATGGAGAAGAGCACTTTCAGCCCACCAGCGTCTACTAATTTTCGGCATAGTTGCCCACTCATATCCTCGTCGACGCTGTGTACAAGTAGACGCATTGCCGGTTGCTTGCTCATCTTAGCCTCCTTGAGCATGATCAGGCATAATTCGACGCCCTCGGCTTCGAGGAACTTGGCCTTGCCTTCTGGCTCATCCACAATGCAGACGAGGGCGTTGAAGAGGTTCTCCATATACTCTTCCTCCTCGCCCCCCTTTTCGGGGTCACGTTTACGATACGCAGAGACCAGCTGGAGTAGAACCTCGACGGCATCCATCTCGGTGAGTGTCCGTCTTGTTGCTGGCGATGCGTTCGCAATGATGTCGAGAATTTCCGTAGCATATTGCTTGTTTTGGGACACGGGTGTCTCTTGGCGCTGCGCCCTGTCAAGTAGCCATTTGACCAGCGTGGTGTTCTGTCCCACCTTTTCAGCATTCGCCGTTTTGGACAGCAGGCTTTCAACAACTCCAAGAGCGTGATATATACCACCACGGTCGGACTCATCCTCTTCGTTCAGACGCGAGAAGTTGGACACTAGCAAGCCGATGAGGTCTGCAGTCAATAACGCATCCACTAGAGTATCCCAATCCTGATCCGCTGCATTGACGTCCTCGTCAATGAGCTCGCCGATGATTTCCACCGCATCAATCGCAATATCTGTGTTGTCATGGGCCAGCAAACCGACGAGGCTCTCAACGCATCCCAACTTGGCGAATTGGGGATATAATTCGGGGTGCTCGGACAGGATCGAGAGGTCTTTTATGGCAGCGTCGAGATCGGCCTCGCTCTCAATAAACTTGTGAGGCTCGTCGGCGAACCTTGCGCGCAGCTCAGCATTTCGCGTGATGCGCTTCTCAAAGTTTAGGGCCGTTTTTCGTACCCAGCCAGCATCGATCTTTTCAGGAGCGGATGATTCCTCGCCATGGCCATCTACGAAGTCGAGGATCTCAGACTCCTGCTTTGTGATACCCCCGCCAAAGAATCGTCCCTCATCGTCGTCGTCTGGTGGCATCTCTGGGCCATAGTCTCCGTCTTCGCCATCTTCGGGTGGGTTTTGCAGACCGGCAGTGAAATCGCTATCGTCTCTTTCCGCGTCTACTGCGCTTGCATGTCGACTGATGGCGTCAGCTGCGCTCAGTTTGGCTGACTTGTATATTTCATCTATTCATCTGTTACTTCTTATTCGCTGTCGGGCAATGTAGTTTTTCAAAACGGGGCAATGGAGGCAGGCACTAACTGGGATCTCGCACAGCATCAAGCTTCCTCTTCGCAGCACTGCCGGACTTTGGAGTGCTTGGTAAGTAAGGATGTGATTGGGAAGCTTATGGTGCGACTCACTTTGAACAACTCGTTCACATCCGACATTTTCTCGGATTGGTTTCGAAAAAGTTTTTGGGTGACTGGTGGGTAGGTTGCGCTGTTCAGTGGGTGAATTTGCAGCAATGGTAAAAGGCGTGTGCTTGGGATGATCAAGAAGCTTTCAGACGCGATGCTGCCCGGTGTCGTTGCGCCAGGCCCAGCGTACTAAGGTACCTAGCTTAATCCGAGGTACCTGCAAGGCACGTTTGTCGATTCAGGTGCCTTCTGTATGTGAGTAAGTTACCTTAGCTGGCACGGGTGGGGATCGCAACTGGTTGAGCTAGGGTCGCTTGGAGGAAGTTAGATATCCACACAGTACACCATAGCTGTAGCTCGCCCATAGGTAGGTAGCTCAGAGTACCTTATAGGTGCAAATATGCACCTTACACAACAAAGCTCAAGTAAAGCATGCCCACCTGACTTGCCGTTTCCAGTATTGCCGCTACGCTTAGACTTGCCCACTCCGGCGTCATGGAGCTACTTTTGTTTGTAAATGTGAACTCAGTCATCTGCATCACCTGTCCAACAAAGAGCTTCTAGAATCTGGGGAACGCAACTGTGCACCTGTAGCAACTCTTCCAAATATCGCCATGCCGCCGACCATCGTGCTCATCCGCCATGCCCAGGCGCTGCACAATGTTGATGATGAGTCTTCCAGCCAGCTTCACAGTCGCGAGTCAACCTGACACCACACTACAGGACTGGAACATCCATGACCCAGATCTATCTTCTCTTGGCTTGGATCAATGTCGGGAACTGAAGGAAAATCTCTCACAGCGTTTCGCTGATGAGACTGATGCAATCATCATCGTGAGCCCCATGAGACGCACGATCCAAACAGCCCTTCTCTCCTTAGATTGGCTGATCAAGAAAGGGGTGTCGATTCAAGCCGACGCTCGATGGCAAGGTGATAAGCCGTACACCCTCCTACAATTTGGGGTGGCCTCTCGAGAGTCTCTTAGGCCATGCCACTGACTATAGTGTAGAAAACTCTGCGAAGCCATGCGACACAGGCAGCACTATCGCAGATTTGAAGGTCGAATTTCCTGGTGTTGACTTTTCAACTGTAGATCCCATCTACCCCAACAAAACACCTCCTGCCGGCGCTCAATATGCTTTCAACAGGGAAGCCATACTCGGCCGAGGTCAGTCGGGCCTGCAGAGCATCTATGAACGCAAGGAGAAGCTTGTCTTTGTTGTCTCCCACTCTGGGTTCCTCCGCGCCGGCGTGACGGGTTATTGGTTCTTCAACGCCGACTATAGGATCTTCGAATTTGAAAAGAGCGAAGCGCTAGGGAAGTCTTTCCAGCTTCAACAATCCGACTCAACTCTGAGGGGTGGTCTTGGCAAGTCGAGGACGGAACCTGTAGTCATCGGCTCGGAATTGCCGCCAGCCTCGGAGACTCCGCCATAAGCCTTGCATTTGAAGTAGGAGAAGTCAAATAGCGATTATGACATCTGCGAAAGGACCCAAGTATATGGATTACTCCAAGTATACATCGTGGCGGTCTCAGTCACACGACGCGAAGAGGAGGCCTGGGGCTCTTGGCGGGTTGGCACCGTCGTGAAGGAGAGCAGACACTATTCATGCCAGAGGCGACCATAGGCGCTGGGATATTGGCAATAGTCTCGACCAGGAAAGATATATCCCCAGTGGCCAAACTTCTCTAGATCGAAGGGACCACTTAAGCTTGGGCATGATTATTATTAGACCAAGTTTCCCTGTCCTCATACACATACATAGGCCCCGTGGGGTCCTTTTTCTCCTCAACTTTTGTACAAACGTGTTCCGTATTCGATACCCCACAATTGGCGCGCTCACCTGGAGAGGAAGCTTTGGAAAGCAGACTGATCAATGACAACGTTGCCGACGGCGCGAAGTCGCTTGCGGCCGGCCTTTTGCTTCTCCAACAATTTCTTCCGGCGCGTAATGTCGGAAGCATGTAGCTTTGCAAGCACATCTTTTCGAAATGGCTTAATAGTCTCGCGTGCAACAATCTTCCTGCCCGCCACCGCTTGAATAACGACCTCTGCAAAGCGTCATGTTAGAAGATGCTGTCGTAATACTGGTGCGCTATACAGAGGACTCACCAAACATCTGCCGATCGACGTGATTCTTGAATTTAGTCACCCACTGCCTGCCGAGGCGCTCTGCCTGTGAGGTATGGATAACACGACAAATGGCATCCACGGGCTGTTTGTTGACAAGAAGCTGCAGCTTCGTGAGCTGACTCGCTCGCCAGCCAGAGTCTTCATAATCTAGTGTCGCGTATCCCTTTCTATTCTGGCCGTCAGGAAAAAAGTCCAAAGTGAGGGAAGGAAGCCAAACCTACGTTGCTCCTTTGAGTTTACCAAATAGGTCATCGACGAGTTGAGCTGCAGGGATATCGTATTTGAGGATAACCTGTGTGGCATGAAAGAATTCAAAGCTCTTTTGCTCGCCACGCACGCTCTCGCAGAGCTCGATGACACGGCCGAGGTACTCCTCTGGAAGAGTCATAGTAGCAGTAACGAAACTAACAAAGACAAGGTCAACCGCAGGACAAATAGAAATTAGAGAAGACGTCAGCTTACGGTTCCAAGACAGTTGCACCACGCATCCGGTGCTCGTCCTGACTGGGGAAGTCGGCCGGGTTCTGATAGATCGTCTCGGTCCCATCAGCCCATTCAACTTTAGTCGGCACAGTCGGGTCCGTGATGATGATGCTGGCGCCATGTTCCTGTTTCAACCGATCCTGGAATACAGAGCAGTGTAAGCTGCCCAGGAAGCCTAGTCTCCAGCCTGCCCCCAATGCCTCGGAATAGTCCTTCTGTAAGGTCACGCTCCTGTCATTCAGAACAAGCTGGCTGATGCTGTCTGCGAGGCGCGTGTAGTCGCCCTGATCGGTGGGAAAGGCTGCGACAAAGACCATTGGCTTGGGTTCCTCGAAACCCGGGTACGCCTGGACAATGTCCTCCGATCCGACGGTGGTGAAGGTGTCGCCGAGTTTGGCGTCTTGAATGCGCTTCATACCAGGGTTGAAGTAGATGTAGCCTACCTGTCCAGCACGAAGAACACTTTGTGGGACAGCATTGGGGTATTGTATCCCGACCTCGCCAACGGTGTATTTGTGACCAGTGGCAAATGAGATGAGATTGTCGCCAGCCTTAACCTGGCCATCAAAGATGCGCACAAGCAGAATCACGCCCCTGAAGTTGTCGTACCAAGAATCTACCAACAGGATACGCAAAGGCTTCGAAACATCGCCCACGGGATGCGGGATCTTCTCTACAACGGCGGGGAGGATGTTGGCCACGTGCTTGCCAGTCTTGGCCGATACAAGAACAGCCGTCGAGGGCTCCAATTCAAAAGACGTATGCATCTGCTCGAGGACCCTCGGTACATCGGCGGAGGGCATGTCAATCTTGTTGACAACAGGAATGAGAGCCAGGTCCTGGGCGAATGCAAGATGGAAATTAGAGACAGTTTGAGCCTGGATACCCTGACTAGCATCGACTAGCAGCAGAGCACCACCGCAACTGGCGTACGATCGCGTAACTTCGGCTCGAAAGTCGACATGACCAGGAGTGTCAACGAGATGCAGGAGGTAGTCGTCGCCTTTGTAGTTGTATATCATGGTGCAAGTTTGCGCCTTGACAGTAATGCCCCGTTCACGTTCGACATCCAGTTTATCCTGCGAAATGACAGGTAGCCATTAGCTTTAAGCCCTACTTAATGTGCAGCCATACGGCCAGACACGAACTCACGAGAATTTGTTTGTTTGCATCACTGGCAGATATTGTACCGGTGATCTCCAGGAGGCGGTCGCTGAGGGTACTCTTGCCGTGGTCAATATGGGCCACGATACAAAAGTTGCGGTATCGTTCGATCGGAATCGAAAGTATTCGCTCCTCGAGTGAAGACCGCGACGGCGCCGCAGGCTTAGCGAAGGTCGGCGTGCCGCAGTGAAATGATCTTTTGTGATCGATGCCACTCCGTTTCAACGTCTTCCACTGCCATGACCGTTGTGCAGGAACATTGCCTTGCAAGGAGATACGCGCCGTTTTGCTCGACAAGGGAAATCGTGGCAATTGGCGTGGAATACCGACCAATTGGTCCTGCGTAAAGCGCACGCTCGTCGCTGAGGGGCCGCGCATCAAGGTATGATCCTCTGCATCGAGCAGATCCAAGCTCGGGATTCGAATGTCCCAGGGGCGAGCGAGGCGTGTGATAGATGTCGTCGGTAGTTGGCTTGGGGCGTTCAACTCATTGGACTATGGCTCTTTTCTCACCAAGTGCAGAGACAGCTGAGACGAACGGTGCACTAAGCAAGACAAGGTACCTGAGGTACGGGGTCCTTGGAGCACCCATGGTCTACCACGTGGACACGGTACTTTAAAGGTACCGAGGCACGCACACTGCCACCTATCATCGAGCCTGGTGTACTTCGTATTTACCTAGGAATCAGTAGACGCTACGCTCTTAACAGCCTGTCAACATCAGGGAAAGTAGGTACTAAAGCTTGTGCGGGTCATACACAAGCATCCGACAGTCAGCCCTTAGATCGGGTATTACTGAACCCGGCAAACTGGTACCATGTTCCTGACGAGCTGTGGTCCGTCCGCCTCTCGTACCACATCCGCAGGCGACGGAGCCAGACCGGAGCCACCTAACATTGTCATGCCCATGTCCGCACGATAACTGATATTAGAAGCTCGCCTTGCGACATCACCGAAGTCTTACGTGAATATCGGGTTAGTCTCGTTTTAATGTTAAAATATTGAGGTATCTTTTGGAATCTGAAAACTTCGAATCCAGCACAAGCAAGCAGGCTCGCATATGCAACCATCCGCTGCCCCATCCCGCTTCAGATTCTATCTTAACATCAGACCTTCTAACCCCAGTTATGGACTGTTGATTGGAAACAACTGCCTTGGCAGCCCGTTCGGCTGCCCTTTACTAGTCTTGCATCATGCGTCCATGGCTTGCTTGCCATATGCATACAAACAGTTCGTGCTGCGTGGCTCATGCTTCGTTACCTCAGTTGAGAACCCACTCGCTTCCCCTCTTGATGAATTTATCTAAGAGGAGGCTCAGGTCAGACAACACAAACCGACAGATAAAGAATCCAAAAAACTCTGCCGCATGTCGTGTGCACAGCTCGAGGCCAACCTGTGTCTTGTCGGCATGCCGAAGGCCTGGATCTTCAACCTGGCGCGCGATTTGGTCTGCATCAGAATGTCAGTTATAGCCTGGCAAAAGCTATTGGTCACCTTACCAATCGTTTGAGCAGCGTCAAACAGTCGAGCCAGCGACCCCATATAGTTCGCATTCGGCCCTGAAAATTGAGCGTTGCTCGGATCCCTTCTAGAGGGGCGACTTGTTGGGTGTTCCGTCATGGGCAAAGTTTCTAGTCCTGGAGATTCCTTGCCGCTCTCTACCCCGTTGCCCTTGGCATTAAAAGAGTTGTTCAAGCCCGCTGCCGAATTCTTGGACCGCAGCCTCCGCCACGAGAAGGATGAGGACTTTCCCGACACACTGGCTGAACGCGGCACGCTGATTGCGGCTTCAAGCTCTGCGGAGTTCGAAGCGTCTCGAAATAGCATGCTGGAGTTTTGCACACCCACATCTGTGCCCAGTTTCCGTGTCAGCCCGACTTGCACTTGTTCGAGAATTCCCTCCAAAGCCTGCATCTCTTCAAGAACGGCATCCGCGTCGCATGTGTCGACTCGCGCGAGCTTTAATAGCGCGGCTGTCAGGTAGTCGCACGTTGCCACTTTATCCTCCAGATTTCGAATCTTGACGCCTTTCACCTTCCATACGTCGCGTGGAACAAATAGCTTGTTGCTGAGATATCCTCCGCGAGGGTGAGCAAGCGTCTGATAAAGACATCGCATTAGCCAAAATGGCCTCAGCATGTAGTCTGTTGGGCACGGCTCTAGGGGAATTGGGGCATCTAGTTGAAGTGCGTTTGGAGATCCCGGGCTCTGTGGTGAATGAAGGCCATCGTCAAATAGGTAAAGACCCCCAGTAGAACTTGGTGTGAACTTCTCCTTGAAAGCAGCCGCCAAGGGTGTCGGCAAGGTTGGCATCGCCGGATGCCTGCCATTGATGCCAAAAGCAGTACTTAATGGGGTGCCAGGAGACATGTCAGATGCATCGTCCAGGTTCGATAAAGACATGTTCCGGTTCTTCATGCTTCTTAAGCTTGAGGAAGAGAAATTCTTTCTTAACGTAGGTCGAAAAGAAGGCGAGCCAGAGTGGCTGCCAGTAAAGTCTTCACTGTCCCGACTTCTTGACTGGCCAAGGGGAGGTGTAGGAGGCACTGGTTGGGTTGGACTGATACCTTCAGGCGGCGAATATGGCCGAGCCATTGAGCCATCCGCATCAGTATCAGGAGGTCCGTTGACATTAGGGTGTGCGAAGTCTAGCCCCTGTATTCCACTCGACGCTTGGGCAACACTGTATCGTCGACCAGCATCGGTATACTTTGCAAGCTTGGTAGTTTCAATTTTCAGTTGCTTAGGATTTTGTCCGGACATCCGCCTGTTTCGTACACTTTGTCCAGGCCCTGGCGATGACGTCGTCCCTGATAAAGGCTTCTTGCCAGGCAATTCTGGCAAAGCTTGTGCAGGTGGAGGAGCTGCAGGGCCTCCGACACTTGGAAAGTTGTTTGTGCCGGTGGGCTCGATAAGGGAGAAAACATCGCCACCTGAGGCATCATCGGTTGGAGGAGCGGATGCCTGCCAGGACGACTGGACCAAATCACTCGAACCCGAAGTCCTAGCTGCAGCCTGATGAGAGGCTAGGTTAAAGGCGAAATCGTCAACCGAGTAGTCTCGAGTGATTTCGTCAAGGATGCGCTCCTCTTCGTCTGATGATCCGTCATCGAAAAAGCCTTCGCGGACGACATCTTCGTCGGACTGCTGATCCATTTGACTTCGCGCAAGCCGCTCTCTCTCATTGGCTTGTTCAATAGCTTCTCTCTCCGTTTGGCGAACCCGCTCTTTGGCCAGCTCAACCTTTCTCAAGGCTTTCGCTACAATCGGATCATCTGATCCTTGAGTTTCTGGATCAGAAAAGCCCGTCGGCTCATACCCATCGTCATAGGCTGCTTCAACTGCGGCGTCTAACGCCGCGTCAAACTCTGCTTCCGTAGCGCCACTCGGGGCACGTATGTGCTTGCGCCTGATAACTGCAGATGACGACCTAGAATGAACAGAGGACGCCGTGGAGCCTCCAGACTCATCAATGGGGTCCAACCATGAATTGGACTCGCGACTTGAGTCTCTGACATGTCGAGAACTCTGGCTAGTCCGTCTTGCCGATAGGGAGAAGTCTGATCTGATGGGTCCATCGGGACTACCTTGCCCGTCAGGCTTGGGTGACGAGAGGCGTCTCGGTGAGAGTGGCGGCGGCATGTAGGCGTCGTCTGTGGGTATTTGGAAGATGAGCTGATCATCTGATGCACGATCCCGAAGCGGAGATCGCGAGAATGAGGACTGCAAAGGATACTGCTCCGGCAACCTTGCAGAAGCACTCCTTTGTCGATCCCCCAGACCATGCATTCGTGAGATGGTCAGACCAGAACCACTGTAGCTGGCTGCTTGGTTTCCCTCCCTCAATATTCTGGTCAGTGTCGCAGTCTCTAACCCGTCCGTATCCTCCAAATCTTCATCGTCGTCGTCGAACTGTAAGGTAGGATTCAAGCGCAGGCCCAGGCTTTCTGGTCTAGCTGGCAGCGCTTTGCCGTCTGTAACTTGCCGGACGGGAACCATTTGATCCAATTCTTCAATGCGACTGGTGTATGTTCGACGCTTTGTCTGGTTAGCTTTGGTTTCGGCCGTTTAAAACATGACACCGTGAAACTCACGATCGCCTCCAACTTTCGTCTGTCCTCCTCGGTCGATGTCCTAGCAAGCACCTGGTGCAGCAGCTCACATGCCTCCGCATATGAATGCCTCGCACCCTCAAAGTTCTGCGCATTATCTAGCTGAACTGCCGTATTCGCCTTTTGTAAGGCTCGTGAAAGCATAGCTTTTTGCGATGGCGGCCGGTTTCCCCTTTCTTTGCCTCGCGAGGACCCAGTGGTGTCGGTACTTCCCTTTGCGGCCTGCGACCAATTGCGGGAGTGCCCCTTCGTCTCGTAGGCCTCCCCATTGCGTTCGGATGGCATTGCTGCGCGAGACGACTGCTGTCGACGCTGTTCAGTTGATCCTCTCCGCCCCGGGCCGGAGGATGCATCCCAGGGTTGGCTTTGAGCAGTAACGAGGTCAGTCTCGAGCGCACGGGAGGAACCCGTTGGCGCTCGCAAGCCGTTTCCTTGGGTTGAGAGCTTGTTCGTTGCGGATGAGTTGTGATTATGGGATGTGAATAGGGTAGAATGACCTTCGGTATGCGTCAATCCAGAAGGTGAATAGGCGAGCAACTTGCTTCCACTGTCAATTCCCCAAGAGCCGTCGCTAGAGTTGGATCGTCGTCGGTGTCTCGGGAGTCTTTGACTCGGCTGACTAGGTGCCGATATGCTGTTAGTCGCGGGCAGTGCAGACGCATCAATGCTCACACGGCGTGCATAAGAGTTGATGGCGCGATGGTCCAGGGTCGACACTTGGCTTGAGGTTGTCGAGGCAGACCAGCGATTGAGATTTCTCGCACCGTCTGCACTGCTCGAACGCGAGTGGGCTGTGGAGGGCCGGAGATACGAAGACACTTCGTAGTGCAATAGCGAGTTTATGTTAGGGTCTTCGGGGATCACGGCATCGGGCTTTTTTGTCGGAAAGTGAGTTCCAGGCTGTTGCGGGGGCGGTAGAAGAGACGATGTTCGTGGAAGTGGTGACGGCGTTTTGCGCGAAATGGTCGTGCTTGTGTCAAGACGAGAACCAAGCGAAGATGAGACTGGAGCCTGCGGTCGGTCGGAGCCTGTGCCGATCGGGTAGCGGGGGGCAGCCAGGTGATTTGAAGACGGTGACGAGGGGAAGGATCTGGAAAGTCTGTGCTGCTTCTGATAAGACGGCTGTTGTTGCTGTCGATGGTGGTCTTGCTGGTATTGCGGTGAACCCAACGGATGTAATTGATGGGTGTGGAGGGTCTGCTCGCGGCGGTATGGCGATGTCGATTGCGACTGCGACAAGCCTGGGTTCGAAAAGGTAGCCGAGCTAATAGTTTTGGGTGAGGGCATCCTGTGCACCTGAAGGTGTGTAGTGAGGACCTACTCGATACGCTTAGAGTCTGGTCAGAGATCTTCAAGTTGGTCGATCGGAGCGCGCCCTCTCCCGCACCCACGGCATTGAATGTGTCACGGCTACACGTAGTACCGGTTCATTCCAGGGGGTTGGTGGTCGGTCGTTTGTCGTCGCCGACAGCCTGGTTGAGCATGGGTACCTTATGTCCAGTGGGAGGTATGAGAGAACGGCGCAAATGCCTCGGGGAGAGGATGATTGGTACGGACTACCTCACAGAAAGCACGGATATCCGTACCGTGAGACAAGGTTCAGGGAAAAGGGGCAAGTGATGGTTAATAACTCTGATGTACACGCTTCTTGGCTTATCTCTCGGCGGCACTTGGTGGCTTTGCCTATATTACAGGGTACCTTAGTCCATTTGGGAAGTGATAGGGGTGCTGCGCCATGGCCAAAAGGAGCGCCCCTACCGTGTATTACTTTTGCACTCTGCTCAATGGAAAAGCCAGGCATGATAGAATATTAGATCTACAGTGGTCTTAATACACACCACTAATCTACGCATTCTGACGCGTCTATCTTCCTTTAAAGTAAATAGAGGCTAAAAAACGCGCTTTTAGGTTTCTATTATTAAGAAAATAAAAGTTTAATTATAATTTAACTCGTTTTTGATAAGTATTTATTGTTATATTAACGTATATATTATAGCGAGTTATTTATTATAACGAGCTAATTATTATAGCGAGTCATTTACTTTTCTCTTTTTTTTTAAATATTCTATTTTAATAACTATTTTTCTTTATATGTAATAATATTATCTTAGAATGGAAGTAGTATTATATTTATATTTTAAGCTATTAAAAAAGACTTTAAACTATTTATATAATATAGTATACTTTTTAACTATTTGTTTTAATGTTCTGCCTTTACGTACTACTCGGGCAATTCTCGATATCGTTTATATAGTATTAATATATAGTATTAATAGATACTCCTACTATCTTAATAGACTAATTTTTTTTCGGATTTTTTTTTACTTTTTTAACTTTCCCTTTTTTAACTATAGATTAATTAACGGTAATATTAAGCGCGCAACGCTACTACTTTTATTACGGCTAGCTAGTCGTAATAAGTATATTAATAAAAGTTAAAGTTATAAAAGCTAAATAAATAGTATTATAATCGTAAATAGCTTTTTTAAAGCTATATTTATAAATAATAAAGTAAATAAAGCTTTAATAATTAATTATAGTTTTATTAAAAGGGGTTCTTAATAAAAATAGCTAAAAGCGATTATAAAATCTAATATTAAATTAATTATTAAAAAAGCTATAAAAAGTCTATTTTTAAGCCCGGCTTAAGTTTATACTATATATAAGTCTCGTTCCTAAATATATCTTTTATAATATTTTTATTTATTATTATTTAATTATTTACTAAACGGTTATCTATCCTATTTATTTACGATCGTACGTCCTATTTATTTATAAGCGTCCGTTCTTTATTTTATTATATAATCGTAGTTACGTAACTTATTTATAGTTCTTTTATTTTAAGAGGAGTTATTTTAAGTCCGTTATTTCTATATATATAATATAATAACTACTATAGGTCTTATAGGGTAGGCCCTAGCTTTATTATATATATTAAGTCGTAATATTAGCTCCTCTTTTTAAAGGTCTAGTCCTTTAAACCTATAAATAGGTCGCTTATTTTTAAATTAGGGAATCGTTAAATATATTTTTATTTAAAAATATACTAATATAATATTAAGTCGAATTAAAAAATTAAAGTTTTAAATAGCTATATCTCGTTATAAACTATTATATATTATTCGTTTTTTTAATAAAAGTATAAAAATTATACTTTATTTAAATTATCGCTCGTAAAGCGTTCGGTATTTAGTTCTTTTTAATTTTAATATTTATAAAACGTATTATTACCTAGGCATTTTTTATAATACTTTTATTAATACTATTTATATTCATAAGTATTATAATATTTATTTACTAAATTTAGTTAATTAATATAGTTAATTATTTAATATTAAAATCCGATCGTTTTAATTATAAAAAAGAAATAGAGGAGTTACGATTTCGAAAGAGAGCTACGGAGTTATAAAAAAAAGTTAAAGTTTATTAAAAAGCTTAGGCCGAGTTAAATAAATCGTTATTTAAATTAAAACTTCTTCGTTTATAAAAAAGAATAGTTTTTAAAAAGAGTTATATTATATTAAAAGAATTTTTTAAAAATATTAAAAATACTTTTTTAGCGGCCCGCAAAGTATAAGCTAACGGTACTTTTAATATAATTAATTAAAACGCTATAATAACTAAGAGTTCGGGTTTTAATTTTAATTTTAATATTTTTTAAAAAGCTATTAAGAGTTCTAGAGGTTTATAATAGGTTCCTATATATTTTCTTTATATCTATAATTCTTCTATTTAATTAAGAATTTTTATATTTTATTCCTAATTTTATAGTTAATAATCTTTTTAACTTCGTATTTTAGTTCGTTTAGTTTATAATAATACGATCTTCTATATATAAACCTTTAAATATTAGTTCGAAAAGTAAAATATAAAAACTAAATAATATTTATTATATCTAAGAGTCTTAGTTTATAGTTAATAAATAAGACTTTTTAAATAATTTTAAAAGTCTAAGTTTTTTATAATTTAATTTATTACTTAGTTATTTTATTTTAATATTATAATAAAAGAGATAAATACTATCCCCCTTTTTTAAAATTAATCCTTTAATTTTAATCTATTTACGTTTTTTTTATATATTAATATATAAATCGAGGTCTAAAATACTTTTTTTTAGAGTTCTCTAAGTTTCGTAACGTCTATTACTATTTTTATAGCTTATAGTCTTTATTATACTTTTTATATATTATTAATTAAAATCCGTAGTTAAAGTAAAACGGGGATTCTCTTATACTTTCGCTAACTATATTATTATATATAAATTGGGCTATTAATAATAATATTACTTAGTTATTCTAATTATAGTTTATATAATAATAGAGGTATATTTCAAGAATTTAGTTAATTCTTTTTATTTAACTATCGGTTTACGGGTAAAAAGAGGTTAATAGTTTATAATCTATATTAAGTTACGAAATTAGGAATCTCTAAAACTTTAAAATAAATAAAGAGCTTTTATTAAATACTATTTCTTTTAGCGTATTATAGTTAATAATAACGATTTTAAAAAACGTATATACTAACTCCTCTATGCTATTAACTTCTTTATAAAGTATAAAATAGGC